>NW_025342031.1:0-20349 GCF_016433145.1 Gracilinanus agilis | reverse complement strand
CTCTTAGAAATCCTAGTTTTTTTCCTGGCTTAGAAAGCCCAAGTTGGCCTGTCTACAGGATTTATGGAGTATCCAGAGAACTAGAGTAGTTACTGAGGGGATGGATACAGATGAAGGACCTGCCCATGGTGTCTCTCCACTCTCATTCATCCTGCTCATGCCACCCGATTAATCTTCCTAAAGTATTGTTTTCATCATCTCCCTTCCTGCTTAAGAACTCCATTGCCTTCAGGATGAAGCTCAACCGCATCAGCCTTCCACAGTCCTGTAAGCAGAGCCTATCAATCTGACCTTATATCCATTTTTTTTTGCACAAACCCTTCGTTCCACCCAGGCTGGTCCTTTCTACCAAGCTCACCCCTAGGTTTAGGCCTTATATCATCCTGTCCTCCTCACCTTAGAATGGTCTTCTTCTCTGCCCCCCCTTCCTTTAAGGTCCAATTCAAGAACTACCTTTCCCTTGAGGCCTTCCTATTCTATTCTCCCCTCCCCACAAAACCCTTATTTAGGTGTAATTATCTATATGAGAGGAGTCAAGCATGTGAACCCCTGCCATACTGGGGGGCCCACAACACTCATGAACATAACCTGAAACAGAATAAAATGTAACTGGACATATGTAACAAAATAAAAATACAATAAAATGTAATATTAATATGTGGTTTTCTAAATTAATATGTGGCCTGCAGAAATCCTTATATACAGTTTTGTGGGCCCTTTTCTGAGTTAGATACCACTGGTTTACATCACTCTTTTTGGGGGCAAATAATCATATTCTGGGTAGTGAATTAAATGGCAACAAGAAGAATCATATCCCGGCTATTATAATAGTCTGATTCATTTACTCATGTATGATTGCTCCAACAAAACTGGGACATTCCCAAAGGATCATGTCCTAAGGTAGAATCTTGTCTTCCCTGTTAGCCCTTCTCATGGTTCTCTCTCCCCATTTGCGGAGGGAGGATGTTGGTACAGAGTATTAGAGTACTCCCAAAGAATAAATTCATTTTTCTGATGCTGATCATCACTTTATATTTAGCTTGTAGTCCTAAAGAGTTGCCTAAAGCATTAAGAAGTTAAGTCACTTGCCCAAAGTCCCCTGCCAATATGGACCAAGGTAGGATTTGATCCCAGTCCTTCTGACCCTGAGGCCAGCTCTATATGTCCCAAACCACACTATCTCCAACTCTGGAGAAGGCTTCATTCCCAAAGCTTACAATGTATATAGCACATCAGAGTTTCTAAAACACACAGCACAGCTGTAAGGCATGAAGTTACAAATATGATTATTCCCATTTTTGGATGAAGAAACAACTTCCGAAAGGTCAAATGCCTTGCAAGTTCCATAACCATTTCCTTCTCCAGCTCATTTTACAGTTGAGGAAACTGAGGCAAATGGGGTTAAATGACTTGCTCAGGTCACATAGCTAGGAAGTGTCTGAGGTCAGATTTGAACTCAGGAAGCTGAATCTTCCTGATTCCTGACCCCAGCACTCTATTCATCATGCCATTCAGCTGCCCCATCCTCATTTTACAGATGAGGAAACTGATGGTCAAAAAAAGTTAAGAGCATTTCCCAAGGTCACACAGCTATAGCCGGTGGCCCTTTCAGTCCAAATATCCTACTCTTGTGCTTTTTGCATTTGAATGAATGAGGCATGGATTAGTGAAAATGATTTAAGTAAATACTAAGGACTCTTGTGTAGTAAGGAAGGGATCAGAACTGGAATCAATTGTGATTGATTCAGAATCAGGGAAGGTTTCCTGAAGGAAATATTATACAGCACTTTATACAATGAGTACTGAGCAAGGTTTTGAAGGAGGATTGGGAGATGTATGGAAAGCCACAAATATGATATGACTGGATGGAAGCTCCTTGCTGGAAAGTGACATAAAGTAATGAGAAAAAAATTGGGTGACCTAGGAATCATAGATTCATGCTGGGAGGGACCTTAGAGTTCATCTAGTATAACTCCATTCACTTCCCAGTGGGGAAACAGAGGCTCAGAAAAATGAATCGCTTACCCAAAGTCATATAGGTGGCATGTTATCCAACTGAGATTTGGACACAAGACTTCTGTCTTCAAATCTGATGCTATTCTGACTGTTCCATGCTGCCTTTGGGAATTGAGAGTGCTGTGGCGTTTAGAAGCTTTGAAGACAAGTTGAGCAGATTTTGGGTGGGGGTTCAAATGAATTCTTTAGTTACTCTTCCAGTATTGCTTTCTGCTCTTGCAGCAAATGGGTCTCAATAGGTCAGAGTGAAGGGGATGAGGTGAAGACCGTCCCTTGCTTACCAGTATTGTCCTTTGTCCTACCTGTCTCCTTTCTGCAGTGCTTTTCTTAGAATCAGATTGTGAAGTACAGGAGTATTTTCATGCCCCCTCCCATTCATTTTCAATGACTAGATAGTAAATAAAAAGAGTTCTGAGAAGTGGTTTCTGTTGACCCTTTGATGAAAATTTCAGAAAAGGTCCTTCTCCTTTACTGGCTGCCAAATAAACAGAGCCCCAGGGTGCATGCGCTCACATACATTCTCCCACTTCTCACAAAATTCCAAGATTGCTTAATTTAAATTTGTGCCCAAACCTCCCAGTCTCTCCATGCTGGGTTAGATAGGCAGACTAATTCTTTTGCCATTCACTGAATCATAGAAACTCAGGTTTGGGAGCATGATCTCAGGTGGTCATTGTCTTTCCCCTTGCTTTGAGGCCAAACAATTGTGGACCTAAGCAGGAGACTTTCTCCTTCTCAGCTAATGTTGCCTCTATTTACCTTTAAGAAGGACCAGCAGTAATTCAGTACATATTCTGATATTCCTCATGCCTTCCCTCATGTACTTATATTGATAAAAAATAAGGTCTGTTTCCTACCCCGGCACCAACCCCCCCCCCATTCTGGCCCAGTCTTATTATTTCTATATAAAACTGTAGATTTATCATTATAATGGAAAAGCCGTCATCTGGGTTTGCCAACATCTCTGTAATATTGTTGTTATTGCTGAGGAGGCCTTAGACCCTCATGCGTACGGCACGGCTAATCCTACTGTGGATTCTATTCTGTGGCAGGGGAAGAGAATTTGTAATTGGCATCATAAATACACAGTGTAGTGGTGACCTTAGTGAACTCCTCATCTTCCTGCCTTTCCAGGGTCCCAAGCAGTCCAAAGCTAGGTGAGAGTGGCAGAAGGAAGGCAGTAGGTAGAGGGAGAAATCGTACTAATTATGCTCTATGCCTTATGCTTTGAGGTGAGGGAGGAGGGCAAAGAAGCAAGGCCTTTAAGGATGGGAGGTGGTAAGGACAGGTCTGAGAGTCAGAAAATTGGGTTTGAATGCCAATTCTGCTACTTAGTAGTTGTATGATCTTGGGCAAGTATCTTCACTTTTCTGGGCCTTCACTTTCTTATTTGTAAAGTGTAGGGGTTGGACTGCCTTCCAAATTTCCTTCCAGCTCAGTCTGTGACTCTACCACAGTGCTTTGGAGAATGCACTCGGTTCCCTGGCTTTCACATCAAACATGTTAGTGTCAACAGCTCAAGATTCCAATTACAGACATAAATCTCCAGAATGCCAGACTGTTGGGCATTGTTTCAGTGCACCCTTCCTCTCCTAAAAATAATGTAAAAAGTATAGGGAGGGAGGGAGGGAGAGAGAGAGAGAGAGAGAGAGAGAGAGAGAGAGAGAGAGAGAGAGAGAGAGAGGCAAGCAGAGAGAGACAGACAGAAAAAGAGAGGCAGAGAGAGATAGAGAGACAAAGAGACAGAGACAGAGAGAGAAAGAGAGAGAAAGAGAAAGAGAGAAAGAGAGAGGCAAGCAGAGAGAGAAAGACAGAAAAAGAGAGGCAGAGAGATAGAGAGACAAAGAGACAGAGACAGAGACAGAGACAGAGAGTTATGCCAGGAGCTGTCCTTAGTGCTGACAATAGGAATAAAAATTAAAAAGATGGCCCTTACTCTCAAGAAGCTTAAATTCTAATAAGAAAATACAAAACATATAGGAAAGCTAGAAAGTAGAGATGAGGAGGGGCTAGAGAAAGGTGCCTATATTAGAAGTGGGAGGAAGGAGGCATTTGGGGGAGAGGTAAGAATAGTCTAGGGAGTGAGTTGAGCTGGGAGTAAAGTGACAATAATGGCCAAGGTCTCTCAGAAATGGCAGTCTTTAAGGAGAATTCTCAATTATCTTCTGGGATGTGGGGAAGTTTATAGTATTAGGGAGCCCACAGATGGAATAAGAGAACAACATGATTAAGGGGTTAATGGACATTAGCTCTTTCTTTCTCTTCACATTTGCTACTGCCCTGCACTTCTACTGACCACCCTCCTCAACTCCCTGCTTCCTTGTTTTTGTGCAGTAGGAGAAATTGAAGACCTTTAATGTTTGTGGGAAATTAGAGAGGGCATGTGGTCACATGACTAAGAGCAAACATGGGATGTCCCCCATATGATTGAACTTAGCAAAAGACTTGTTAATGGAGGTGGTTTTTTCCCCTTTTAGACTATTAACTGATTGAATATTAGAAGTAGAAGAGATTTTAAAGATCATGTAATCCAGCTCCCATTGGTGTCCTTTTCCTCCCAAAACTCATCAGCTGAGGAAGGGAGGTGGGATTCTTTTGTGGGCATTTGCCTTTTTTCCTTTTTCCTAGTTTCTGCCTGCTGTTGTTCTTGGTAATATCATTCTCCCAAGCCCTTCCATGTGCAGGCTTCTGTCCTAAGCTGTGAGGATGGGGATAGAGATAAGGAGAGGGGAATAACTTAAGAATACATAATGAGATGTGTAAATACATGCCAATTAATAAGTTACTAAACTTAGCACTAAGACAACTAGGTAGCAGAGTGGATAGACCACAGGGTCTAGACGTAGGAAGACCTGAGTTCAAATCCAGCTTCAGATACCTCATGGCTACAATATGTTTACATGTGACCCTGGGAAATAACTTAACCTTTTCTCTCAGTTTCTTCATCTGTAAAATGAGGATAATAATAGCACTGATTTCCTAGAGGATCAGAGAGACAGTAATTGTAAAGTGCTTAGCATAGTACCTGGTATATAGTGGGCACTCTGTAAATGTTAGCTATTATTATTATTATTATTATTATTATTATTATATACAAAATGATAGGATCTGATACTGAAAGGATCCAGTATAAAGCAATGAATAGAATTTTATTTGGACTAATCAGAAAAGGCTTTCTGAAATATTTGGGGCCAGATTTGAGAATAGAATTGAATGATTGTACTTGGAGGGATAAAACACAAAGAGAGAGGTAGTGGGTCTTGGCTTCTTTGATTGTTTTTGGAGAATGAAGCTGTTGCTCAGGGTTGAAAATCTGAGAGGCAGAGAGATAACAGCTTCCTTTGGACAGGCCTAGACTTGCATCTGCATAACCCCAGGCTGCCCAAGTGAACAAACTATGTCCTCTCTGACCCTGGCCATGTACAAAGAGGGGAAATTTGCTTCCCTGGACAGACTTGCGTGGTTGAAGAAATCTTCATTTCATTCCTTTCTTACCCCAGGATATTCAGGCCAAAGGAGGTTCCATAGCAGCTCCCACACTTCTTCACATGGTAGGTGAAAAGACCAGTAGTGGACCAATGGATCTACAGCTGTAACTCAAAATCACACTAGTATAGAAATTTTCAAAGCATCATTAACTAGGAGCTTTTAACGGCCCCTACAAAGTGCTAGGCTTAGATCTGAAGACTCCCAGCTCTAGTCTCTTTATATGCAGGAGGACAGAATGAAAGTGAGAGAGACAGAAAAATACATAATCTGATTACTCTCTGATTATATATACATACATATTGATAAATGGATAGATGCTAATACTGCTACATATTGATTATATATGCATATATTATGCACTTGGACAGACTTCTCAGATCTTTGCCTTCAAGGAATTAATAATCTGTTAGGAGATAAAACAATTACACATAATTATAAAGGTAGGTTGAAAGTTAGCATGGTGTTATGAACAGAATACTAGTCTTAGGGCCAGAAGAACTTGGTTTGAATCCTGGTCCTGATACTTGAATTATATGTCATCAAAGATAAGTCCCTTAATCTCCTGAGTCTTGACTGTAAACTGGGAGTAATGATTGTGCCACCTAAGGTGAAGAGGTTGTTGTAGCCAGACTTGGCCACACCACATGTGGAATTTTGAGGATCAGTCCCTGGTGCTGCATTTCAGGAAGGATATTGAACAATTGGAGCACATCCAGAAGAGGGGGAAAAAGATGATGAAGAGACTGAAGGCCATGTTATATGAGAATCAGTTGAAGGAATTTGGGATATTTAGTTTAGAGATGAGTAGACTTAATGGGGAATTGTCTTTATTATCTTCATTATCTTTAAGATAAATAAAAATTATCTCTAAGTATTTGAAGGGCTGTCAGGTAAAAGTATGATTACAGAATAACTCAATGCCAGAGCTAGAAGAGACTTTCAAGACCATCTAGAGCAGTCCCTTCATAAAAACACAGGGGTTGGCCAGTGAGTTAAGTTGGGACAAACTACCTAGGGTTGCCCAGAGAGGGGCTATGAAGGTCTTCTACAAATGAAGACATAGAGACCCATAAACTTAGAGGGCAAAAACCTAGGGGATAATGGGTAAAAGTTGCAGAAGGGCAAATTTAGGCTCAGAATAAGGGGAAAGGTCTTAGTTGTCAGAATTTTCCCAAAAGTGGACAGGAAGAAATGAATTTCTTAATATGAAAGGACTTTAATAGTAATAATAAGTAATAATAATAATAGCTAACATTTATGTGGTGCTTTCAAGTTTGCACATTTCTTTGCATATAGCATCACGTTTCATCCTTACAATAACGCCAGGGAGTCAGAACAATTTTTATCTTCATTTTATAAATAAGGAAGTGAGGACCAAGAAAGCTTATGACTACTAGTCCCAGTACTAGTATCTGAGACAGGATTTGAACCTGGGTCTTCCTGACTCTAAATCTAACACTCTAGCCACCTAGCTACCTCCATTTTAAGTGGATCATTTGTCAGGGATATTGTAGAGAGGATTCCTGTTCAGGCATGGGGTGAACTAGATGGTCTATGAGCTCCCTTCCAGCTCTGAGGTTTTGTGCCCTTAGAACCCACAGCTCTGGAGGCAGTGGGGTGTAACATACCTGGCACTGGCAGTGGAAAAACCTTGATTCAGGCCTTGCCTTTAACACATACATACTGACTACATGAGCAGAGGCAAGTCACTTGATGCTCCATACCACAAAGAGTGCTGGGTTTGGAACCAAAGTACTCTGGGGTTGAGTCCTTAATATGCCAGTTATAACTTGTGCTACCACAGGCAAATGACTTAACCTCTCAGGTCTCAGTTTCTTCATGTGTAAAATGGGAGGATGGTTTAAATGACTTCTGAGGTTCCTTACAGATCGAAACCCATAAAACAATGTAGCTTAACCTCAATGCCTTGAGGAAGCTCTCAGGAACTCTTTAAATTACTAAGAAATTGCCAGGCAGTATCATTTTGCGGGGGGGTGGGGGCAGAGAAGTGGAAATTTTCACAACAGGAGTTCCTCGCACCAATTAAATCCCGTGTCTTGAATGAGAAAGGCCCATAGCTAGAACTGGGGAAAAAAAAGATAGAAATAGAGAGAGTCATCTTAAAAAGGTCAAAGGACAAATCTCCTTCCACAGCCAAGTCCCAAGAGGGGAAAACCAGGAACTGTACCCAGGCTGCTTGCCCAGACGAAAGACAATTTCTCTCCCAGGCTGCAGCCTGGGCTGCCTCACCAGCCTGCTCTGAATAATAGATGAGGGAAAGCCAATCCCAACCCCACACGGAGGCTGAATGAGCCACCATAGCTGTACCCAGCTTGTTGCCAGTTGCCCGATCCCCTGCCTTCAGCTCAGCCAGACCTAAGGCTGGGCTTAGGTTAAGGGGCTTCTACATTACCCTGTTTAGCAGCCAATTGGCAGGTTGCTGCAGAGCAGCCTGATTGCCTTTCCTGGATTTTCATTTATCCCTGGTCTCTTGAGCCCAACCTCATTATCTTCATTATTCTTTGGCTCCAGCACATTGCTCCTCCAGTTCCTTTCTATATAGCTCAGGGGTGGGTGGCATTATTTGGCCCTTAGTATTCTGTGCACCCCAAGGCAACTGAGGCTGTAGACAGCAAATACCCCAGCAGGTTCTGTTTCCAGGCTGGGTCAGGAACAACACCCTGCAATCAGCAAGAATCCCTTTTGCTCACCTAATTGACAAGGAAAGGTAAGGAGAAGAAAAGAGTGAAGGCATTTCTTGGCCAAGCTAGGAAAATCAAAGTGATGAATCACTTTTGCGGATGACTAACAGGACCATCTCGTAGTCATCTCTAGCTCTATGATAACTAGGAAGCAGACCAGGAAGGAAGAAAGATGCCAAAGTATCTAGCAGGTTGGACGAAGCTGCCTGATCTCAGAATGACTGAGCCAGGGTTCTGTCCGCTCCCCAGATCCTGAAGCCCGGATTCAGTGTCATGTATGTATTCTGGTGCCAGTGGCATCTGGAGGTTGGAAGTTAGAAGCAGTTGCTTTGGGTCCAAGGTATAAAAAGTTCTTGGCTTTTCTGAGATAGAACTTAGCTAAAAATCCTTGTGAAATGGGAGAAGGCATGTGGTATGTTACACCTTCTCAAAACATCACCATTAGCCTCTCTCTGAGGTTATACAAGCAACTAGATGGCTCAGACCTGAGTTTAAATGTGGCCTCAGGCACTTACTAGCTGTGTGACCCTGGGCAAGTCACTTAACCTTTGTTTGCCTCAATCCACTGGAGAAAGAAATTGCAAACCACTCCAGCATTTTCGCCAAGAAAATCTCATAGACAGTATTGGCATGCTGTGATCCATGGAACTATCCCAAAGAGTTGGACACGGTTGAGCAACAGCCACAATAAGGTTACATGAGGAGAAATGGACTATTCTTGTAGACTAGGCATGCTAGCAGACTATGTGCCTTGAATTCTTCTCCAGGTAGTAAATGGATCATCATTTACCAAATCTGCATTGATCCATATTCTCTCATGCAGTCTTTCCTGGACAAAGAGTGTTAAGAGTTTAACAAAGGGCTTGAGAAACCCACTGCTCCACTGATCCACTGAGGCAGTGATGGGCAGACTTTTTAAAGAGGGGGCCAAAGGAAAGGAAATGCTCATCTGTCAGTCTGTTTCTAAGGCAACTCTTTCGGAGTTTCATTGTATTGTATCCTACTCATTGTATTCATCAGATTAGGAATAATGTCAGGAGGCTGGATAGAATATTTCAGGGGTCCATAGTTTGCCCATCACTGCACTAAGGGATCCTTCTCTCTCTTCCATTCCTAAAAATATCTTGCAGTCATATTTACTAAGCCAGTCCTAGTGGGTTCTTGTAGATCCAAATTCCATTTCATGACAAGGCTACATTTTATGTCTTTCTCCATTTTTTTTTCAACTTTGTCTTGATGACTTAGAGGAGATGTGCTAGTCAAGTAGCTGTGTGACCCTGCGCAAATCACTTCACGTCTCTGATCTTCAGTTTTGTCATCTGTGAAATGAGAGCATTCAATTGCATGTTCACCAAGGTCTTCCCTTCCATTTCCAACTGTCTATGATTCAAAGAAAATAACATGCTATGCCCTTACGTTAATAAGGCCTTCATTGGTATTCTGTGCACCAGAATGATACAAATATCTAATCTCTTCCTTACGAGAGAATGAATGGGCAATCATTTGGCCATAGTCTCATGCATCAACAAAAGTCTATTTCTCGAACATGGGGTACTTTATAGTTTTTCCTCCATTCTTTCCTCTGAATACACGTACACTTGTCTCAATGCTTCCATCACCTGATAACAAACAGTGACATTTTCTCTCAGATAGAGATTATTTGGTCACAGGGGAAGCAAGCAAACCTCCCCTCTGCACAGAGTTACAGATGCATCGTATCCCAGACTCCTTCTCGAGGAAATGACATCATTGGATTCACAGTGAGTTGGAGTGATGGGGCCACAGTGCAGAAGTGTGACTGGGGTTGAAGCAGCCCTGGGCAGAGACCTTGGTGGCCCCTGGAGAGTTCTGTAATTTTCTTACCTTTCTGGGCTGCTTTCATTTTTTTTCCAGTGGTTGTTGTTCTTTTTACCAAATTCTCTGGCTCAGTTTTTCTCATTAACCTCCTGTCATGTCTCCTGTGTGATTCAATTCAAAAGACATTTGTTTAAGGGGGGCAGAAAGTGTGGCGTAGTGGAAAGAAGGGAAGAGGAAAAGGAATAAGCATTTACATAGTGTCTACTAGGTGCCAGCTGCCTTACAAATATTATCTCATTTGATCTTTTCGACAATTCTGGGAGGTAAGTATTATCCCCATTTTTCAGATGAGGAAAACGTGGCAGACAGAGGTTAAGTGACTTACTCAGGGTCAGGTAACTAGTAAGTATCTGAGGATAGATTTGAACTCGGAGTTTTCCTGTCTCCAGGCTCAGCACTCTTATCCACTGGTCTACCTAGATGCTTCAGAGAATCTAGATTCAAAAATGTTGCCTCTAATGCTTATTACCCATAAAACCCTGGGCCAGCCACTTAGCCTCCAGGGGTCTATAAAATCTTTAAAATGAGGAGCTTAAACCAACTAGCCTCTGAAGTCCTTCCAGCTCTACACATAGTCCTTTAAGAAAGAAGAACCACTTTCACCATGGAGGAATCCAGGAAGACTTCATAGAGTAGGTGACTCTAGATATAAGCCTTGAAATATGAAGATTTCAGTAAATGGAAGGACTTGGGTGACAGCTGGTGAGATGCATCAGAAGACAATAGAACAAGGTCAGGGAACAACTAGTCCTCTGCCATCGAAGGGAAAAGGAATGATTGAAGCCAAATAATATGAAAGAAACAGGGAAAGGTAAATCGGAGCCAGATTGTATAAAGGTTTTAAAATAGCAGGCTAAATAGATTCTATTTTATATTATAGGAATGAGAGGGAGAGGGGAGACCACGCATTTATTAAGCACCTACCTATGGGCCAGGTACACTACCAAGTGCCTTACTTATAAATATTATCTCATTTGATCCTCACAACAACCCTGGGAGGGAGATGCTGCTATTATTCTTATTTTGCAATTGAAGAAACTGAGCCTGACAGAGGTTAAGTGACTTACTCGGACCATGCAGTTATTGATTCTGAGGTGAGATCTGAACCCAAGTCTTCCAGACGCCAGGCCCAGAGCTCTAACCACCATGCCACCCATGAAAGCAGAAAGCCACTAGAGATTTGTGAACTAGCAAGGGACACAATTAGGAATTAGAACGTTAATTAGGAAGACTATTTTGACAGCTGTGAGAAAGATGGATTGAAGAAGGAAGAGGCTGAGGGCGAGAAGAAGGATGTTTGAAGGATATTACGCTAGGCCAGCTGAAAGGTGATAAGGCCATCAGCTAAAGTAATAGCAGTGGGAAGGAAATGATGAGGATGGTGTTGGATGGAGTAGATATTGTGGAGGTAGAGGCAATAGGACTTGGCATCTGATTGATTGGCTGCAGGGGGTGGCGGGGGAAGAGTCACAGATGACTCAAGTTGTGAGCCTGGGTGACTGGGAGGAATGCTGGTGCCATCAATAGAAAGAAGAGCGCTGGGAGGAGGAGCAGGTTTGGGAGCAGGGATGGGGGAAGATGATAAGTTCAGGTTCTGACTTGATGAGTTTGAGGTGTCACTGGGGAATACGGGTGGAGATGTTCAACAGCCATTTGAGAGTTCAAGACTAGAACCTGGAGAAATTAGGGCTGACCACATAGAAGAGAGCCATCTTCACTGATGTGACATAAATGTCAAGACAGAGACAGAGACAGACAGAAAAAGAGACAGAGACAGAGAGAGACATAAACAGAAAGAGAGGGGGCAGCTGGGTGGCTCAGTGGATTGAGAGCCAGGCCCAGAGATGGGAGGTCCTGAGTTCAAATCTGGCCTCAGACACTTCCCAACTGTGTGACCCTGGGCAAGTCATTTAACACCTATTGCCTAACCTTTACCACTCCTCTGCCTTAGAATCAATTGATTCCAAGACAAAAGGTAAGAGTTTAAAAAAACAGAAAGAGGGGGCAGCTGGGTAGCTCAGTGGAGTGAGAGTCAGGCCTAGAGATAGGAGGTCCTAGGTTCAAACCCGGCCTCAGCCACTTCCCAGCTGTGTGACCCTGGGCAAGTCACTTGACCCCCATTGCCCACCCTTACCAATCTTCCACCTATGAGACAATACACCGAAGTACAAGGGTTTTAAAAAAAAAAACAGAAAGAGACAGAGACAGAGACAGAGATACAGAAAAACGAAGAACAGTTCCTATTTCTCTTGTCTTAGTTTCTCCTACTTATCAGAGACCCAGTACAACTTCCCTTGTCCCTTCTATCCCTTCAGGTTATCATCCTATAGCTTTCCTTTTCTTTATTATACTTCAACCAAGAGCTGTCTATATTCACTCTCTCCATTTCCTTTTTGTTCACTTATACATCCGCTTCTTACAATCTGGCTTTTTACCCTGTTGTGCAACTGAAAATATTCTCTCCTAGGTTGCTAAGAAGTAGAATGAGCATAACATATGGATGGGGTCTTATTATTATCAGGAAAAAAGGTCAAAGTGAAGACAATTGTCAACGACCTTCTCCCCACGTCACCAAAGGCCCCCTTAAAAACTTTTTTGGGCTATTGATAACTAAGGGGGCAGCTAGGTGGCCCAGTGGATAGAGTGTCAGACCTGGAGTTAGGTAGACTCATCTTCCTGAGGTCAAATCTGGCCTCAGAAATGTACTAGCTGTGTGGGCAAGATTCTTAACCCTGTTTGCCTTGTTCCTCATCTGTCCAATGAGCTGGAGAAGGAAATGGCAAGCCACTCTAGTATCTCTGGCAAAAAACAAAAACCCAAATGGGTTCATGAAGAGTCAGATGTGACTGAAATGACAACTGAACAAAGGGTCAGGGCAGTGCAGAGGTGATGTACGCTCTGAATCACTCCTCATCAAATAAACAAAATATTGTTTAGAGCTTTTTATCATTCACAACAATGCAGAAAAAATGTGGCCCTCTGTTATATTCTGGCTCATCACGGTCACTCTCCTTATATGTCCATCTGGACCTCATTTATCCTAATCAATTTTCCACCACAGTTTCATTTTATTCTTCTGTTTGCCTATTGATTTGCATTCAGCCCCTGAAAGTGTGCCCCTCTGTTGAATGGTAAGTCCATCAGCAGAGAAGTTGAGTTAAAACCAGAAGTTCTTGCTGCATTCCAGGGAGGAGAGCCAGTGATTTGAGGAGCTAAATTGGTATGCATGTCTCTAATACGTTCCTGTATTGTCAATGATGTTGGACACTGTTTCTCTGAGTCTCAAATTCCCTTAAAATGATGCTAGTGATTGGGACAGAATGGCCACATTCATTTGCCTTCTCATAAATTTGTTGCAGTAGAATAAACATTGGACTGCAAGTCAGAGGATTTGGGTTTTCATTCTGGCTCCTCCACCTATGGGACTTTAATCAGGCAAATTAGACATTCTAATGCTCAGTCCCCTCGTCTATAGAATGAGGAGGTTGTACTAAACAGCTGCTGAGGGTCATCATAGCTTTAAATCCAGGATCTATGGACAATCACTTGCTTTGCATAGTAGGAACTTATTTTGGGGTATGGGTTGATCTGGGTCATTGCTATAGACCCCTCAGATTCTTTGATCTTTTGAACTTCTGTTAATCTTTTTTATTGTATTTAATTAATTAATTTAGAATAGTTTTCCATGGTTACATGATTCATGTTCTTTCCCTCCCCTCCTCTCATCCCCTTCCTGTAGCCAATGAGCAATTCCACTGGGTTTTACATGTGTCATTGATCAAGACCTATCTCCATATTATTAATATTTGCACCAGGGTGATCACTTAGAGTCCACATCCCCAATCATATCCCCATGTGATCAAGCAGTTGTTTTTCTTCTGTGTTTCTGTTCCCACTGTTCTTTCTCTGGATGGGGATAGCATTCTTTCTCATAAGTCCCTCAGAATTGTCCTGGATCATTGCATTGCTGCTGGTAGAGGTCCATTACATTCGATTGTGCCACAGTAGTATATCCATCTCTGTGTTCAATGTTCTCCTGGTTCTGCTCCTTTCACTCTGCATCAATTCCTGGAGGTCATTCCAGTTCACATGGAATTCCTCCAGTTCGTTATTCCTTTTAGCACAATAGTATTTCATCACCAACAGATGCCACAATTTGTTCAGCCATTCCCCAATTGAAGGGCATCCTCTCATTTTCCTAATTTTTGCCACCACAAAGAGCACGGCTATAAATATTTTTGTACAGAAATTATGTTAATCTTGAAGTTCTAGGATGGCTAATGTCTTGGCTTGTCCTTTCTCCTACAGTTTGGCCATGGTGCTCAGCCTAAGAGGCATGAACATCATACTAAGTTCTGGAATATGATAAAAGCAAAAATAAAGGTAGCTCCCCCCTTCAATGAGCTTACATCCTAATGTAGGAAGGAAATACATAAAAGGGAGACTATATAGAGAAAGACTATGCAAGGTACTCTTTGGGGCAGCTAAATAATTTAGTGGATAAAGAGCTAGCTGGAGCCAGGAGGACCTGGATTCAAATCTAATTTCAGACACTTCCTACCTCTGTGATCCATTGCCTAATCCTTACTATTCTTCTACCTTGGAGCCAATACTTAGTATTGGTTTCAATACAGAAGATAAGAGGCAGGGAGCTAGCTGGTCCAGTGGAATTAGAGCCAGGCCCAAAGACAAGAGGTCCTCGGTTCAAATCTGACTTCAGATACTTCCTAGCTGTGTGACCCTGGACAAGTCACTTAACCCCCATTGCCTAACCCTTAACACTCTTCTGCCTTGGAACCAATACATAGTATTGATTCTAGGATGGAAATTAAGAGTTTAATTTTTTTAAAGAGAAGAAAAAGAAACAAGTATCCCTCAAGGGTATAGTGTCAAGGTCTGGAGAGGCAGAAGTACAACTGGGAATGGGATGAAACATGAACATTAGGGCCCCTCTGCAATATGAAGACCCTTAGAAGAAACTTACAATCAGGAAAAAGGGGCAAGTATATTGGAAGAATGTCCCAGGGTAAGAAAACAGTAATAAAAGCTTTTTGATGAATTGATTGAGTGTAGTTCTAACCTCCTATGAATTGGCTTCTTCGAGAACTATGGTTGGAAAAACTGGGGGAGGGACAAAAGTTTGCTTATCTTCCTGGTGGCAGGAGGTGGAGGGGACTCAAGTGGTGCCTTTTCCCAGAAACTCAAAGGAGAGGGTCTGCCAGGGACACAACCCACTCCTTCCTTATGACTGGGTTTACTCATAGTTGCTCTGCTGATATTTTGGACCACATGCCAGTGAGAGGAGAACAATTCAAATTGAGTGATGTAAAGGGATGACAATCCAGGGCTAGACTCATGGGCTCAGTTTTTTCATTTTTTTTTTAACTCCTTACCTTCTGTCTTAGAATCAATACTAAGTATTGGTCCTCAGGCAGACATGCTGTAAGAGTTAGACAATTGGGGTTAAGTGACTTGCCCAGGGTCACACATCTAGGATGTATCCGAGGTCAGATCTGAACCCAGGACCTCCCTTCTCCAGGCCTGGTTCTCTATCGACTGAGCCAACCTGAGCTGCCCCATGGACTCAGTCTTAAAAACTGGAGGGAGCTCAGATACTATCTTATCCAAACTCCTCACTTTGCAGGTAAGGAGGGGACTGGGAAGGGAATAAGCATTCATATAATACCTACTATGTGCAAGAACTGTGCTAAGAGCTTTACAAATATTATCTTTTGACTATCATCACAACCCTGGGAAGTAGCTGCTCTTATTATCCCCATTTTACAGTTGAAGAAACTGAGGCAACCAGAAATAAAGTGATTTACCCAAGGTTACACAGCTAGTAAGCATCTGAGGCTAGATTTGAACTCAAATCTTCCTGCCTAAACCCAGAACTCTATCTATTGTTCTATATAGTTACCTCTAACTGAATCAGAATAATACAATTTCAGCACTGGAAGAGATATCAGCAGCCAGCTAGTTCAACCTACCCCCCAAAGAATTCCCACCATTACACACCCAAGTGCTCATCCAACAAGAGCCCCTTACTTTTCATCTTAGGATCAGTACTATGTATTGGTTCCAAGTCAGAAGAGCAATAAGGGCTAGACAGTGGGGGAAGGGGGTTAAACAACTTGCCCACGGTCACATAGCTAGGACATATCCAAGGGCAGATTTGAACCCAGGACCTTCCAACTTCAGGCTTCTTTCTCTCTTAATCCACTGAGCTACCTGTCTCACAAAGTGATTTCTCATTAAATGTTGGGCTATGTCACTCCCCTGCTCCTTACTACTTAAAGGTTCAAATATAAACTCATCTGATTGGCACTTTGCAACATGCCGTCACCTACATTTCCATCCTTATTACACATTCCTCCCCTTCACATACACTAGAATTCAGCTAACCTTGCCTTGTTATATCTCAAACACAAGACTTCATCTCTCATCACAGTGTCTACACTGGCCGCCTCCCCCCCCCCCCATGCCTGGAATATACCCCTCTCTGCTTCTACCTCTTAGAATCCCTAATTTCCTTCAAGATTTTACTTGGAAGTTGCCTCCTACATGGGTCCTTTTCTGATGCCCACAATTATTAGTACTTCCCCCCTCCAAATAGTCTTCTATTTGGCATTCTAAAATGAATGTGTCGTCTTTCACAATTAGACTTTAAACTCCTTACTGGCAAGAACTATTTTATGTTGTCTCTGTATTTGCACCCAGTAGATATTCAATAAATACTTGATTCATTGATTGATTGATTGATAGAAAACCATTAGGGAAAGGGAACCCGATAACTCCGGAGGCAGCCCATTCTACCTTCAGATAATTCCAATCATTCTGGAGGTTCTCCCCAAATCAAGTCTAAGTTTACCTCCTTGCAACTTCTACCCGGAAGCTTTGGAAAGGTTAAGTGACTTATATAAGGTCACACAATTGGTCCGTAAATATGACAGCTCAGGAACTCAGGCCTGAAAAATATAACAGCTAGGGACAGCTAGATAGCACAGTATATGGAATTCCAAGCTTGGAGTTGAGAGGACCTGGGTTCAAATCTGGCCTCAGCTACTTCCTAGTTGTGTTACCCAGGGCAAATCACTTTACCCCAATTGCCTCGCCCTTACTGCTTTTCTACCTTGGAACCAATACTTCGTAGCAGTTCTAAGACAGAAGATAATAGTTTTAAAAATAGCAACATTATAACAGCTAGCATTCATGAGCATTTTAAGATTTACAAAGTTCTTTTCCTGTTATCTCATTTGATTCTACATGACAACTGTGTCAAGATTATATTTTATTCTATTTTGTATTATATTCTATTTTATATGATAAAATTATATTACAGACCATATTTTGTACTATAGGCAGTGGAGGGAGAGGGGAGAACAAGCATTAAATGCCTCCTATTTGACAGGCACTTTGCAAAATGCTCTACAAATATTATCTATTTGGACTTCACAACAACACTGGGAGGTAAGTGCTATTATTATCCCCATTTGATAAGTCAGGGAACTGAGGTAGATAGAGATTAAGTGATTTGTTAAGATTGACACAAATTAGTAAGTGTCTGAGGAAGGATTTGAGCTCAGGTCTTCCTGAATGCAGGTCTAGCTCTCTACCCACTGTGCCACCTTGCTATCTGCAGCTCTGCTTGGTTTGAACTCCATCTGATGTCTTCCTCCTTTTTTCAGCTACCTTTTTACATATTGCCTTCCCTTATTAGATTATGAGTTCCTAGAGGGCAGAGATTATCTTTCTTTTTCTTGTTTATATACCCAGCACTTAGCACAATGCCTGACACATAGTAGGTGCTTAATAAATGTTTGATGAATTAAATGGAACCTAGCAGGCTCATGCATTTATTGAGTGCCTACTTTGTATTAAGCACTCTGCCAGAGAATGGGGGTTCAAAGACAAAGAAATAGTCCATGCCCTCAAGGAGTTTACATTCTACTGATTCCCAGTGAGGTGCTTTTTCCATTACAATCTTCCTCTGGTCTTTCACCACCTCAGTGACTTTTATTCATTTATAAAGAATCTCAGATCCATTTACAGTTATGTCCTCATTTATAATAACATCTTGAATCACATGAACAACAGTGGTGAAATTAACAGGTGCTTTTATATTAGTCATCTCATTAATACTTTGATGCTAAAAAAAATTCATTATGTTAGGCTGCGTGTTTGTTTGAATGAAGATGAACAGGAAAATGCTTTTCAAAGGACTGAAAGGCAGTGCTTATGTCTCATATTCCCTTCCCTTTCCTAACATGAGAATAGTCTCCCTCCATAAAAGGGAGACATTAGCTGAAGATAGGGCTGGTGCTGTGATTTGGGACACAAAGGATTACCCATCCGTCAAAATGTCTTCCACCAAGCCTGTTCTAATGCATGAATCTCCTCCCCAGTAGAGTCACTCCTGTGAATTAAAGCAGAGTTGAAAAAAGAAGGCTCCAGTTAGTGTTAACTCATGTGAACAGATTTCCCCAACCCATCCATATAATTAGTCTATCATGTTAACTAGATGTCATTGTGGATAGCAGAGAGCAGGGGCCTTGGAGGAATGAGACACACACACAGGATTAGAAAGTTTTGAGAGAGGGCAGGGAATGCATTGCCTGGGGGCCATACGTCCCCTAAAAGTTGGGGGTGGGCAGCATCCCAAGGAAGGCATGAAAACGGTACCAATGGGTTGAAAGGTGAGGCCAGGCTACTCACAGTTTTTTCTGGGATCACTCCTGGTTCAATCGCTTCTTTTTTTTTTTAAACCCTGTGTATTGGCTCCTTGGTGGAAGAGTGGTAAGGGTGGGCAATGGGGGTCAAGTGACTTGCCCAGGGTCACACAGCTGGGAAGTGTCTGAGGCCAGATTTGAACCTAGGACCTCCTGTCTCTAGGCCTGACTCTCAATCCACTGAGCTACCCCACTGCCCCTTGGTTCAATCACTTCTAAAGAGTCCAAAGTATGGAGTAGGCTGGTACTAGTGAAGACCGCTGAGAAGGAAAGCCAAGTTCCTCTGATATCTCTGCTATAAGATTTTTTGATGGCAAAGGGGGAAAGTGAGAGCATGGAGGGAGGTATCAAGAAGGTGCTTTTATCATGCCATCTACTAAGATGGCTTTGATAGATTCTTGATGGGTAGACTCTAAACTCCTGTAAAGAGTTAGGGATCCCCCAAAAGGGAAAATATCCCCCCGCATGGGGTTTTCTGGTATGTTCTATCTTCTCCTTTTCCTCTACCCAAAATATATTCTTCTTTTAAAAATCCTTACTTTCTGTTTTAGAATCAATACTGTATTGGTTCCAAGGCAGAAGAGCAGTAAAGGCTAAGCAATGGGGATTAAGTGACATGCCCAGGGTCACACAACTACAAAGTGTCTGGGGCCAGATTTTAACCTGAGATCTCCTATCTCTAGGCCAGGCTCTCAGTCCACCAAGCCATATAGCTGTGCCTCCAAAAGAATATTCTTTTAACCAAGCTGCCTCCTCCTTCCACGGTAAGCCTTTAGGAAGCAACAACAAAGGGAAGGTTTAGCCTTCCTTGCAAAGTTACCAACTTGACCTTCTACCCACCCCCAATCCCACTTCCCCCTACCATGCTGTTGAAAGATTATGAGCTTCAATCCTGGACACTGAATGTTTTTGGATAAACAGAGGGCTCAGTTCCTATTAAAAGCTTGGCCTATCGACTTTCTGTCACTCACCTCAGAAGGGTTCCAGTCACCAAGCGAGCAGCATTTGGGGCCACCTGAAGAAATTACATTTTGAGAGCAAGGATTCAAGGGAGTTCACAGGGGTAGACTTCTGTTAGGAAGCGTTTTGTGGGTAGGGAATAGGTCCTGTAGCTTTTTTTAGCATCACCTCTAGAGAGGTGGGTTTATCTTTTTCCCTTTACAGATGGGGAACCTGAGACCTTGAAATGAGAACAGATCCGTTCCAAGGTGTTCAGTCAGTTAGATGGGCAAAAGTCTTCACTGAATCCTCACAAGGTACATGGTGTGGCATTTGCCTTTTGGAATGTACATTAAAGTATAGATATGGCCACTGGCCTCAAGGGTCTTCTGATCCCTTGGCAGTGATAATAGCAAATCACATTTTTCAGTCAATTAGTCATTTATTAAATGCCTGTTATATGCTACATATATGTGATAGATGCTGGGGATCCAAAGACAAATATGAAGCATTCTCTGTTCTCAGGGAGCTTGTAATCTATTTAGGTTGAGAGGGAGAGGGATGGATGGGGAGAGAGAGAGAGAGAGAGAGAGAGAGAGAGAGAGAGAGAGAGAGAG
>NW_025342030.1:0-1430 GCF_016433145.1 Gracilinanus agilis | reverse complement strand
CCCTTTACCCCACACCCCCATAATAGTGTCTGTCTTTTCTGTGATCCAATTGTGTTCTTTGCCAAGAGCTTGACAACACGTGGGAGGAAGCGTCTTGTGGGAGCTCACTTGGAGTAGAGTTTTACCACCTACTCTGTCTGGAATCAGGCCAAAGTTTCAATGCATAAAGAAGGTGATCATTCCTGGCTAAGGAGACAAGTGCATTGAATAGGATTTCACATGATATTCTTAGCCAAAAAAAATTTTTGGTGGTATTTAAAAAGTCAAGGAACAAAGGACAAGTAGGGATGAGGGACAATGCAAAAAGTACTGTACTAGGAGTCAGGAGACCTGGGCATGGTTCTAGCCCTTCCAAAAGCAGTGTGATTTCAGATAAAATGATTTCAGCTTTGTGCGTTTCAATGTTTTCAGGTTGAAAATTATTGAATTGGAAAATTATCTTAGATAGATGGCTTCATGGGTCAGATTCAGGGATATAATAGAGCCAGCTCTAGCCTGAGAGTTGCTTGTTAAATTTTCAGGGTCAGCATTTACACCTTGGAAATTGGTGAATGCTACAATTCAAGGGTAGGGTGGCTTATTGTTTTATTGATTGTTAAGAATGAAGAAAGTGATGGTGAAAATTTTAATAATGTGGAATAAACTTAAAAGTACATCATGCTTACACTTTTTGAGTTGTTAAATATGGTTGTTTAACATTTGCCATCACATTCTAGTAACATGTACGTATTTGCTACCTCAAGAAAAAGTAGTAAGATGAAAAATTCAAGCTCAATGTCAATGAGAGGTCAGTGAAGATATTTTAGGTTGGTAGGAAGGCTCTCTGATATCCCCCAAATCATTGCTCATAGTCAAGAAGCATTTATTAAAAGCTTATTATGGTTTTCCGGGTTAAGATGGCGGCAGAGTAAGAAGCAGCTCTTAACCTCTCCTGACCGAAACACACAAAACTCCTCAAGGGGACATAAAAACAAGTCCAGACGAACGGAGGAACCCCACAACAGGGCACAGCGTGGAAGGTACGTGGAATCGAGACATTTCCAGGCTATAAAGGGCTCTCACTAAATCGCGGGCTGAGCAACCGCCCCACCCCCACCCCCTCCACACTCATCTATAACTCCGAACCCAGCTAAAAAGAAATAGGGCAAGTTTGGGGCACCCATCGAGTCATCAGCAGCTCCGGGACCTGTTCCTGAGAGCAGCAAGACTTAGGACCCCATTAAGTCAAAAAACGCACGCGAAATCTGAGCGCGCGGGAGCAGGACGCTGGGCGCAGAGCGCAGGCTGAGCAGAGGCATGGATGGAGGCAGACACAGCCAGGAACTAAAGCCTAAGTGGGGAACCAGTGCAGACGGGTATACGACTGTGGAAGCAGCGCCCTGAGACTTGTAAAGAAACCTCCGGCAGAGGATCAAGCAAGAGGGCCCACC
>NW_025342029.1:0-2389 GCF_016433145.1 Gracilinanus agilis | reverse complement strand
AAATTGTCTAGCACTGCCCATAGGGCAGTGTCTGTGGGATCAACTTCACACTTTCCGAAGGTCAGTTTCTCATCAAAAAGGTTCACAGTTTCCTGGTTGAACAGTTTCTGAGGGTGTGAACTCTTGTGTGAACTTCTTAAAAGAATTCATAAGTTTCTGACTGATTGAATTTTAAAAAAAATGGTGGAGCTCTGCAAGTATCTTGCTGGCTTCTCACCTAGCACTAAGTAGGGTGTTCAATCTTTTGTTGATTCAATTTAAAAGTTAGACAAATGAGAGTCAATCCTGTCTTCAGGCTTTGATGAGGCACTTAAGTTAGTGTTAACTCAGGATAGACAATAAAGTAAAGAATTCTCTTTCACACCTGAGTATATTGATTTGGAAATGAATTCAGTAGAGAATTACAGACAACTTAGAACCTGAGACATGGTCCAAATTTGAGAAGATAAGACAAGACAAAGGGGAAACACTGGCTAACTTCCTTGATAGAATTATTGATTGTGGGGAACATTGGCTTGGATTAAAGATCTGATGAAAATGTGAGTCACATCAGGAGGCAATTTGTGAAGAATGCCTGCCCAGAGGTGAAGAATTTTTTAAGAGTAACTGCCCTAACTGGTTCACCATGGGTTTAGATAAATTAAAGAGAACAGCAACTTTTATCTATCAAGATGAATTGGTTAGACAAGCGGAAGAGTGATGTGTTTGATGAATTAAGATTGCAATTAAAGGAAGCAAATAAAAAATACAAGAGAGTGAGATTAAACAGGTCAAGATTGTCACAGCTTTACAGTCTTATAAGCCTCCTAGGTAAGACTATAATTTGAGGCAGAATAGGCAAAATTTCCCTAGATGTAACCTATATAATCAGGTTAGACATATGATGAGAGAATACAGATTCAGGGGTCAATTCTCTGTTCAAAATAATAGGGGAAACTGAGGCAGTACATACAATAATAATTATAATGGTTATAGACAAAATTTTTATGGTTTAAAAATAGATTTACTATTGGGTTTAATGGTAATAATAATGCATATAATGGATTTACTATTGGGTTTAATGGTAATAATAATGTATATAATGGAAATAATAGTTGTAATCATGTTTGTTGTCATGGGTTCCAGCAAGCCCCAAACTTACAGACAATGCAGTACTACATCAGGATAGGACAACATCCTAAGTTTTCCTCAAGTGGCTGGTGAGAATACCCAGAAAGGGGAATTGCAGAAGGGAGCATCTTCAGCATGAAGATGAGATCAGGATGGTAAAGCTAAATTAAGTTTGAATAAGGATTGTGGGAAAGAAATTATTGATGGTAAAGAATTAAAGGAATTTGGAAATGATGAAATGATTAATGTAAACAATGAAGTAGATGTAATTGTAAGTGTAAGCAATGAAAGGTGTAATGAGTCAGAGGAATCCTGGCAGAATGATGGTAATATGGAACCATGGGAAAATAAGGATGCAGGAGTAAAGGGAGGTGGAATGTAATGGACAGGAACTAGGGATGCAGTTTCCTGATCCTTTTGTGTTAGCTCCCATTATAGCAACACATTCTTCACCGAACAGCACAGAGCCTCATGTTACTCTGGAAGTGTGAGAACAAATCTATGATTGCGTGGTTGACACAGGGGCTTCTAAATCTGTTCTGAACACATCCCCAGAGGAGAATTATGGAGGTAGTAGGAGTAACTGGGAGACCACAAAGGGTAAAGAAGTTGTAACCCAAAATGGTATTATTGGGTCCTTTATCTGTAGAGCATTCCTTTCTCCTAATACTCACAACTCACCTATGAATTTACTTAGGAGAGATCTTTTATGCAAATTAAGAGCAACTATTCAATGTACACCAACAGAGGGCATATCTTTAGAACTCCCAGAAAGATCTCTGGATCTTTTCCCAATGTTAATTTTGGATACAGTTGAGGCAGAAGGAGAAAGAAGAAGAGTTTATCCTACCTTCAGATGATATACCAGAATAAGTATGGGCTTCTCACTCTACAGATATTGGTCTATTAAAATCTGTAACTCCAATTAAAGTAAAAATCAAAGGAGGTCCTCCACCTTGCATTGTACAATATCCTCTCAGTATAGAGGCAGTAGCTGGTATGACCCCTTTCATAGAATTATTATCATTAAAGCAAGGCATTATAGTCTTATGTATTTCAGAGTTCAATACACCTGTCCTCCCAATAAATAAACCAAAACTGGATGAAAATGGAAGACCTTGTTACAGATTTGTCCAAGATTTAAAGGCTACATATGATTATGTTGTGAAATCTCATCCAATTGTTCCAAGTTGTAATGATTAAAAATGATAAAGGCTAATATTATAAAGGAAAATAGTATTTTAATTGCCATGGCCATGTTGATAATATATATATATAT
>NW_025342028.1:0-1042 GCF_016433145.1 Gracilinanus agilis | reverse complement strand
ATTTCTGTTAAGAGTTAGGGTTAGGACTGGACACAGGCCCGTGCTGCCCCAATACGGCCTCCTCCCAGAATGCAGATGTGGCTTTAATGGGGTTGGAACATCATGTTGGCCGGGGGGAAATGGATGTTAAACCAAGCTGGCAAACTAGTTCCTGCCATTGACTATCTCATGAGCTCATCTGTCTCGCCTTTGCTCGGACCCGAGGGCATTCTGGGTGGAGAAGCAGAGCAGGCTGGGTCCAGGCAGAAAGATCCTTATGATTGGGTTCATCCAGACATGGTCAGCAAACAGAAGATTTTCCTTCTTCCTTTCACCTCCCCAAGGCATGCTGGGGAGGAAGAAAGTTCTTTCCCATACTTAGAGATCTCCAGGAAAGGAGAGCCCCGGGCCTCCCGGCTGCTACAAATGGCATAGAATCATGGCGTTTTTAGAGCATTTAGGGAAGGGCTTGAAGAGCCGTCTAGTTGACCCCCCAAAAATGCCTAATTCATCACATTGGACAATGACCTTCCAGCCTCTGCTTGGGGAGCCAGTGTCTGTGAAGGCCATTCTCTGCTCTTCTCCTAATCGGGAGGAAGTTCTTCCTGACAAAAAAAAAAAAAAATCTAAATTGACCTTTCTGCATCCACCTACTGCTCCTGGTTCTCTGGGGCCAGAGTCTGATTTATCTTCTGCAGAACAGCCCTCCAACTGAGCTTGGAAATACAGTGTGGTGTGGTGAAAAGCATGTTGGATTTTGATTTGGAATCAGAAGATCTGGGTTCAAATCTAGACTCTTCCACTTCCTACTTCCGTGACCTTGGACAAGGAATATCCTCTCCTTGGGCCTCAGTTTCCTTTTTTTTTTTTAATGAGGAGATTGGACTAGATGGCCTCTGTGACCCCTTCCAGCCTTAAACCAGTGATCCTCTATCTGCCATCATCCACTAGTAAGTAGGGTTCCTAAAATGGAGAAAAAGGAGAATTTAGGAGATGAAAGATCAGCATGGCACAGTGGGGACAAACTATCCCAGCACTGGTCCTGAAGGCAGCAGACCCGGAT
>NW_025342027.1:0-1697 GCF_016433145.1 Gracilinanus agilis | reverse complement strand
TTGATGATTCTGATAAAAAAAAAGTGAGGTTGATGAATACCACTCTACCTCACTTAAATCTGATTCATGTACAATTCAAGACATTTTCCTGTGATGTCATTGGTCCTCTTTGAAATGAAGGATGAATAACATTTAGTATGTTCTATTTATAATGGTATTCAAAAGGTTAAACTAACAGTAGTATCTGAGATAACTCCATCTTAGGTCCATAGGTACCTTGAATAATTCATAATTTGGATCCTACTTCCCCTTCCCCTTGACATGCCAATACTTCCTTTTGATCAGATGGATGTGGGAGCATGATGTAGTTGATGATGGGAAGTACCCCCATGAAATAGTGCTACTAGGGGGGTAATATTTACAAAAAACATTTTGGGTTCTGAAAAAGTTGTCTTTTTTAAACCCTTAACTTCCATCTTGGAGCCAATACACAGTACAATACACTATTGGCTCCAAGGCAGAAAAGAGTGGTAAGGGTAGGCAAAGGGGGTCAAGTGACTTGCCCAGGGTCACAAAACTGGGAACTGTCTGAGGCTAGATTTGAACCTAGGACCTCCCGTCTCTAGGCCTGGTTCTTAATCCACTGAGCTACCCAGCTGCCCCCCAAAAGTTGTCTTATAAATATAAATTAGGGTATATATCTTTATGAGTTTGGTTTGCTGATCATGCCCCTCATTACTTCTACCCATAGCATATCTAAGTATAATCCTTCTGGGTTACATAATTCCAAACTTAAAAATAAATTAAAAAAACAATTGAGTCACTCAACTATTTAGAAGCACTTTCCTCCTGAAGTACTCATGGCAAGTGTACAAGAAAAAACATCACTGTAGTTTATACCCCAATGGTTGTTGCATAGGATAAAGGAAAGAAACTCTATGAAAAATGTGATAAGATGCTCCAAACCAACCATTCAATCAACAAGTATTTTTGCACATAGTAAGCATTTGATAAATGCTGAATTGACTGAATTGAAGGGTATCGAGGTGCAATCACTGCTTTGGTTGGTATTACTTAACTATTCCCCCATCGACCTCCCTGTTTTATAAGGGTAGAGATGGATCAGGGTACCAGCAAATGACCATAATGTGAAAACAAGAGGGATCAAAGAAGTTAAAGCAAATACAACCCTAAAAATAAAGGAGGAAGAATCAAAGAATATTTGATTCCCAAAACAATAAAGAGCAATGGAAAGAAAATAAATACACAGAAAATGGAGATTACCTCTGTGAACTGTAATAGATGAAATGGTTCTAATAGTTGAAATGGTTGAAAACATATCATAGAACTGTCTATTTTGGACTCTGTTCAGTGGTTTTCAGTCATGTCTGACACCTCATGACCACAGTAAGGATTTTCTTGGCAAAGAGACTGACACAGTCTGCCATTTGTATTTCTAGTTTATTTTACAGATAAAGAACTGAGGCAAACAGGATTAAGTGACTTGCCCAGAGTCTCATAGCAAGTAAGGGTCCAAATTTGATTTGAATGATGAGTCTTCCTGACTTCAGTCTCTACCCTATCTGCTAAGGTGCCTACCTGTAATTTGTGCTTCTTAAGGAAGTATGGCATGGTGCTCAGAAACGAAGTCAGGAAATGTGGTTAGAATGAATTTAGTATATAGAGAATAGACTCACACTGGAAGAGACGTGATTTGGAGACACTTAAGGAGGGTTTTTAAGATACTTCAAATAGGG
>NW_025342026.1:0-4186 GCF_016433145.1 Gracilinanus agilis | reverse complement strand
GCATTCAACAAAATTGAAGAATTCCAGGTATTTGCACAGAAAAGACCAGGGCTAAATGGAAAGTTTGATATCCAACCACAAAAATCGAGAGAAACCTGAAAAGGTAAATAAGATACAGAGGGGAAAGAAAGAAAACTTATAATTTTTAAATCTGCCTTTTTAAGGGTCTCAGTGAGATCTAATTATCTGTATTCCTATGTAGAGAAATGTTATGTTTAATTCTCTGTAGTGAACTCTATACACTATTATAGTAATCAGAAGAATAATTCACAGGGAGAGGGTGGAATACTAAATGGTCTAAGATGACATGGGGTGTGGGAAAGAGGGGGTGAATAGTAGGGGACACCAAGAGAAACTTGAGTGAATAAGCACATGAGAAAGTCTTCTAAATCTCTGATAATTAGAGAAATGCAAATCAAAACAACTCTGAGGTATCACCTCACACCTAGCAGATTGGCTAAAATGAAAGAAGGGGAGAGTAATGAATGTTGGAGGGAATGTGGCAAAATTGGGACATTAATGCATTGCTGGTGGAGCTGTGAAACGATCCAACCATTCTGGCTGGCAATTTGGAACTATGCTCAAAGGGCTATAAAAGACTGCCTGCCCTTTGATCCAGCCATACCATTGCTGGGTTTGTACCCCAAAGAGATCATAGATAAACAGACTTGTACGAAAATATTTATAGCTGCGCTTTTTGTGGTGGCAAAAAACTGGAAAAGGAGGGTATGTCCTTCAATTGGGGAATGGCTGAACAAATTGTGGTATATGCTGGTGATGGAATACTATTGTGCTCAAAGGAATAATGAACTGGAGGAATTCCATGTGAACTGGAAAGACCTCCAGGATCTGATGCAGAGTGAGAGGAGCAGAGCCAGGAACACTGTACACAGAGACTGATATACTATGGTAAAATCGAATGCAGTGGACTTCTGTACTAGCAGCAATGCAATGACCCAGGACAATTCTGAGGGATTTATGGGGAGGAATGCTACCCACATTCAGAGGAAGAACTATAGGAGTGGAAACAGAAGAAAAACAACTGCTTGAACACATGGGTTGAGGCGGACATGATTGGGGATGTAGACTCAAAACTACCACACCAATGCAACTACCAACAATTTGGAAATAGGTCTTTATCAAGGACACATGACAAAACCAGTGGAAATGTGCATTGGCCATGGGTGGGGGTAGTGCGGGGGTGAAGGGGAAAGTAGGAGCATGAATCATGTAACCATGTTAAAAATGAATATTAATAAATGTTTAAATTAAAAAAATTATGAATAGGATGATCATTTTAAAAAATAAGAAAGACATATAAAGTGATGTAAAGTGAAGTAAGCAGAACCAAGAGAATGTTATACACAGTAACAGCAATAATGTACATTGGTCAACTATGACTAACTTTTATAACAATGCAGGGATCCAAGACAATTCCAAGAGACTCATGATAAAAAAAAAAGCTATTTAACATTCTAGAACGAACTGATGGAGTCTGAGTGCAGATTGAAGCACACCATTTTTAACTTTATCTCCTTCATGACTTTCTTTTTTTATATAAGCAATATATGTCTTCTTTTACCACATGATTAACATGGAAATGTGTATTGCATGATAGTACATGTATAATTTATATCATATTACCTGCTGTCTTGGAGAGATGAGAGGAAATAAAGGAAAGGAAAAATATAGATCACAATATACCAGAAAACAATTATTAAAAATTGTATCAAAATGTAAAATAATTTAATTAATTTTTAAAAAATATATGAATGACTTAACTGCTAGCAATAATGCAAGGATCTAAGATAATTCCAAGGCATTCATGATGAAAATTGCTATACATTGCGATAAGAGGAATTAATGGAGTCTGATTGCAGATCAAAACACACCATTTTTCATCTTATTTTCTTCCTGAGTATTTTCTTTATGTGTGATATGTCTTCTTTAACAACATGAAAAATATGGAAATATGTATTGCATAATTGCACATGTATAGCCTATATCATATTTCTTGCTGCCTAGGGAAAGAAAGAAGGGAGGAAGAGAGGAAAAGAATTTGGATGACAAAATGTGAGAACATAAGGGTTAGGCAATTGGGAAAAATTATATTAAAGTCTTTGGGGAAAAAAAAGAATACAACATCCCCTAATTAGTAAATCATCAAAGTATATGAACAGGCAGTTTACAGATGAAGAAATCAAAATTCTCTATCATTATATGAAAAAGTACTTTAAATCACCATTGATTAAAGAAATGCAAGTAAAAATAACTCTGAAATACCACCTCACAACTATCAGATTGATTAATATACTAGAAAAGAAAAGTGACAAATATTGGAGGGGATGTGGGAAAATTTGAACATTAATGCAATTTGCAACCCAAATGGCTATGAAACTGTGCATACCCTTTGATCAAGCAATACTCATAGTAGGTCTATATCCCAAAGAGATTTTAAAAAAAGAAAAAAGAAAAAGGACCTATTTGTACAAATACATCTATAGCAGCTATTTCTGTGCTGCAAAGAATTAGAAATTAGGGGATTTCCATCACTTGGGGAATGACTGAACAAGTTGTAGTATATGATTGTGATGTAATACTATTATGTTATAAGAAATGATGAGCAGAATGGTCTCAGAAAAACATGGAAAGATTTATTCGAACTGGTGTAAAGCAAAGTGTGCAGAACCAGGAGAACATTGTACATAATAACAGCAATAACACAATCATGTGCGACTGTGAATGTGTTAGGTATTCTCAGTAATACAATAATTCAAGACAAACCCAGAGTCTTAAAGAAATTCATGATGAAAGATTCTATCCATCTCCAGAGGAAAAACTGGTAGAGTCTAAATGCAGATTGAAGTAAACCATTTTTCACTTTATTTTCTTTATGTTTTTTTCTTTTCGATACCTTTTCCCTTAACGTAATGATTACAGAAATATGTTTTACATGATAATACATGTATAGCCTATATCAAATTATATACCACCTCAGGGAGGAGAGAGGGGAGGGAGGGCAGGAAAGAATTTGGAACTCAAAATATTAGAAAACGAATGTTAAAAATTGTTCTCATGTGTAATTGAGAAAAAAGTATTACTGAACTTTTAAAAAAGAGAACTATCTGTAATCTTTAAGATAATCAGCCAAAGGTCAATGATCATTGATACCTTCCCAGATCAAACATGAGAAATAAAAATTAGAATTATTTAGATATCTTGTGTATATATCTGTCTGTTTACAATTTTGTTAACAATTTTGTGTCAGATGACTTCTTAATAATCCCTACAGTCTCTTATTTTTGCCTACCTCATTTCCCTCAACAGTGATTATTTTTTTCTCTTTATTTGATAAGGTCCAGATCTCTCTGCCTATGTTGGTCCCCAAACAAACCTTGACTGATTGACATCGAGTTCTTAAATTAAATTAGTTTTTGTATACTCTTCAGCTTTGAAGATTTAATTATGAAAGTTAACTTGGAGGTATTCTAGTAGCTGCTGTATTTTGCCTGATAAAGATAAAAAAAACCAACAAAAAACTCTTACCTTCTTTCTTAGAACCAATCCTAGTATTGATTGCAAGGCAGAAGAACAATAAGGGTTAGGCAACTGGGATTAAGTGACCTGCTCAGGGACACATGATTAGGGAGTTCTAATAAGTATTTTGTAAGAGAATTTACAAATCAGGGTTTTGATAGAATGATCTTGAAGGTGAGGGAACATATCACACAAGATTTTAGATAGACCTAAAGCTAGAAGAAAGCTTAGATGTCATCTAACCTATCCCACTTATTTTTTTTAACATTTATTAATATTCATTTTTAACATGGTTACATGATTCATGCTCCACCTTTCCCCTTCAACCCCTCCTCCTGCACCCCCCCACCCATGGCCAATGCGCATTTCCACTAGTTTTGTCATGTGTCCTTGATCAAGACCAATTTCCAAATTGTTGGTAGTTGCATTGGTGTGGTAGTTTCGAGTCCACACCCTCAATCACGTCCACCCCGACCCATGCGTTCAAGCAGTTGTTTTTCTTATATGTTTCCTCTCCTGCAGTCCTTCCTCTGAATGTGGGTAGCTTTCTTTACCATAAATCCCTCAGAATTGTCCTGGGTCATTGTATTGCTGCTGGTACAGAGGTCCATTACATTCAATTTTACCACAGTATATCAGTCTCTGTGTA
>NW_025342025.1:0-1804 GCF_016433145.1 Gracilinanus agilis | reverse complement strand
GAAGAGGGAGAGGGAAGAGGGAAGAGGGAAGAGGGAAGAGGGAGAGGGAGAGAGAGATGGATGGATGGATAGATAGATAGATAGATAGATAGACAGATAGACATACACAGACAGACAGATTAGATAGATAGATAGAGACAGATGGATGGACAGACAGATAGATGGATAGAGAGATGGATAGATTGATAAATAGATTGATAGATTGATAGTTATAGATAATAAGATGGTAGATTATAGTTATAAATGATAGATGATGATTACAGATAATAAGATGGTAAACAGATAGGTGAAAGTTATACATAATAAGGTGATAGATAGATGATGGTTATAAATAATAAGATGATAGATATAGATAATAGATAATAGTTATAGATAAGATGATAGCTAGTTAGATGCTGGTTATAGATAATAGGATGATAGATAAATAGTTGATAGTTATAAATTATAGATAGATGATGGTTATAGATAATAAGATGATAACTGATAGTTACATATGATAGAGAAATGATAGTTACAGATAATAAGATGATAAATAGTTAATAGATAAGTTATAGAGATAGATAAATAGATAGATGATTTATTAAGCACTTAAATTTGGACCCAGACATGCATTAGTTGTGTGACTCTGAAGAAATCATTTAACCTCTATCAGCCTCAGTTTCCCCAACTGTAAAATAGGGATAATATAGCATCTACTTCCCAGGGTTGTTGTAAAGATCAAAAGAGATAGTACTTGTAAAGTGCTTAACACAATACCAGCATATAGTAGGCATTTAATAAATGCTCTTTTCCTTCCTTACTACGATTTGCCATAGACTAAACTTAGCTCTGGAGATACAAGTAAGACAAACCTCCAAGAGCTTACTTTTTTAAATGGAGGAATAGGGAAAGAAAAGGGTACCTAAGCAGGAGCAAAGTGCCTAATGAGGAGGTGTAGAACTCTCTTAGAGTGAGTCCAGTGTGGCTAGGGCTCCTTTTGAAATGCTGGGATAAGAGAGAGGAGAGATTCAACAATCAGGAGAGCGGGCCTCTATGGGGACATTTCTCCCAGGTGAGAAATAGCTGGTAAGAAGATAGAGAAGACTGGAAAATAAGTCAGATAATAAATTTCCTCCAAAGCATTTTCTTTTCACTAAAGTGTGGCAAATAGAGATGCTCATAGAATCTCAGTGTTCACTCCTGAAGAGTCCTGTTAGCTAGGAATCCTGGCTTCCATAACTTTAATTTGACATTGGTGTGTCCAACACTACCAATAACAAAAATGCCATTAGTATAGTGATTTAAATACATCATCTTTTGATCTAGGGAATACCATTTGCTATAGTAGAAAAAGTGTTGGAGGAGGAATCAAAGAACCTATATTCATATCTTGGTTCTTCTGTTCTATGCATATGACATTGAATAAATCATCTAACCTCCCCAGCTCTCAGTTCCATCATCTGTAAATTGAAAGTTTTAAAAACTAGATTTAGCCAGGCACAGCTAGGCAGCTCAGTGGAGAGAGAGCTAGGCTAAGAGACAGGAGGTCAGGTCCTGGGTTCAAATGTGACTTCAGACACTTCCCTCCTGTGTGACTCTGGGCAAATCACTTAACAAATTGCCTAGCCCTTATCACTCTTCTGCCTTGGCACTAATTCGCAGTACTGATTCTAAGCTGTAAGGTCCGAGTTTTTAAAAAAACAAACTCATTGACCCAACCATATTTTGAGGGTGTTTTTTTCTAGTGGGGGAAATGAATTTGTGCTTATCCATGCACGCTCTTTTTCTGTCCCCCTTGTGACAAATGTCACAGTATTGATTCTAA
>NW_025342024.1:0-2175 GCF_016433145.1 Gracilinanus agilis | reverse complement strand
TTGTCCTTCCTAGTTTCCTGAGTGAGCCCAGAAGATAACAGATCAACCTCCATTTTGTAACTGATTTCCTGACTGCTTTGTGGGGGGAAGAGGAGGCAAAACAAAGGAGCACTCCCAAGATCTTACCCCTCCCTGCTGACAAGCCTGATTGAGATCCTGTGTGTGTGTGTGTGATCTTCATAAACCAAAGATTAGCAAGACCTGATTACTCTACAGATCACTGGCATTTGCAGCTTCCCACAAATATAACTGTTTAACCAATATAACAGGCATGAGGCATATCAATCACTGTCAATTAAAGTCAACAGAAAAAATTGCACACAAAAAAAGCCAAATAACTATTAGATGAAAATTTTAAACATCCAATCCTAAATTTTATATGGGAAAAAATTCTAAATAAGAAAAAAATAAATCACAATAGGTCTTTAAATAATGCCTAATTAAAGTAATCCATGTTCGGCAATATTCACATACCCACTCAGCAGCCAGGACCATCGACAACCACCATAGTAAGAAAGGTTAGGAAAAGGGGACTGGAATTTTATTTATTGGTCTAATATTTCATCGTTTTTTCTTTCATCATTTCTTCTCAGGGATAGAATAGGGAGCCAGAACAGCCAATTGTTAGGTATTTGACATAAATTTTACAAGCAGTGTAGTACAAGGAGTCCTGTGTCTTAACATATGTTAAGTGCCTCAACCTGGAGTCTCACACTAGTTTCAAGTCCTTTTTTTATTGAAGTAGAAGTTTCAACAAGTCTCAGCAGGATTGGTTTCTCTTTTTGAGCTGTGTGCTCTTTTGGCATCATTCAGGTTAGGTGCGTGCTTCTTTGGCACTGTGTAGATGTCCGTGCATCTTTGGCACTGTGTAGATGAGGTCTATGCTCCTTTATGATGCCATTTCCTTGAATCAGATTTATATACTAAGTCCCATATTAGTTAAATACAAATACCAATGGCAGTTTCAGTAGTCTACAGCTTTTGGGAAGGCAGTTACGGTTAGGACTAATGGACATAGTAAACCTATACTAATCTAATAATCAAAAAAACTTTCAATTTAGGTAGATGACATGTGCTTACAAATAATATCAAATTGTACATGCAATTATAAAAAAATGTGCTAAAAATTAAAAATATATATATATCTCCTATAATCAGTGATGATCAAATATATATTACAATTATGTATCACTTAAGGAGGTAAAGAATATAAAGGTTCTTACCCAAGAATTTAAATGCATTTCTTCTTAGCTTAGCCATGGGCAATAGTGTGAGTGTAAATGAGGTAGATAAAACAATGAAGATATAAAAGCAATACTATATTGAGGAAAATACAAAAATTTCACAAAAAAGTACAAAGTGCTAATCAAGTCAATTCAAGTTTCCTTAGAGGTAATATATAAGTTCAAAGAAAATACCAAATACACAAAATACAAGTTTTTCAAATTATAAATGCAAGTTAATATGTACTTCCACAAAAACACATGTCCAGGGTCAAATACAAGATGGCACAAATAAAGTCATTAAGGGGGTAGACAGGCACTGTATTGTAAAATCTGTTTCTTCTTCTTTGCTATTTAGAGGAGATAACACTGAAAAGGGTTAATAGCAATGAAAGCAATAGAGTTTAAGGGTCACCTCTTTCTGTACCATGTGGAGGGGCAGTACTGCTGCTTGAATTTTTGCTTGCATTTCCCTATTTGAAGCCTTTTGTGTCTTCATATTGAAGATTAAAAAAACAAGAATTCCCAGCTGCATTAAGAAAATGAGGCATTCAGAAACCATTCCTATTGAAAACACTGAAAAGTATAGGAATAGAAGGGCCTTTCCTAAAAATAATAAACAGTATATACCTAAAACCATCAACAAACATCATATGCAATGGGGATAAATTAGAAGCCTTTCCAATAAGATCAGGAGTGAAACAAGGATGCCCATTATCACCTCTGTTATTCAACATAGTACAAGAAATACTAGCAATAGCAATTAGAGAAGAAAAAGAAATTGAAGGTATCAAAATAGGCAATGAGGAGACTAAGCTATCACTCTTTGCAGATGATATGATGGTATACTTAAAAAATCCTAGAGAATCAACTAAGAAGCTGGTAGAAATAATCAACAACTTTAGCAAAGTTGCAGGATACAAAATAAATGCACATAAATCATCAGCATTTC
>NW_025342023.1:0-1141 GCF_016433145.1 Gracilinanus agilis | reverse complement strand
TTATCCATCATGTGCCAGTGCCAGGTACTATGTGAAGTAATTTTTTTACAGATAATATCTCATTTGATCCTCACAATGACCATAGGAGGTAGTACTATTATTATTCCCATTTTACAGTTGAGGAAACTGAGGCAAACAAGTTAAGTGACTTGTGAGTCTCAAAGATATTTCATTTCTAATACTAGATCTGAACTCAGGTCTTCCTGATTCCAGGCACAGCACTCTATCCACTATGCCACCAGGATGAAATTAACTACTTTCATATAAGTATAATGGATGCTTCATATAAAGTTGTCCTTTGGAATCATAGTTTAAGTGCTTTATAAGTAAGATTATTATGTAGGAAAAATATATAACCTTGTAGTTTTTTGGTAGATAAATCATCTTATTCAGAAACAGACATCAATTCTCTGCTATTGCAAGTGAAAGAATTTCTGTACAATTTCTATATAAAATGTTTCCTCCAAAATTGACCAATTTAATTTCCCTTTAGGAAGCATTTATTAAAAACTCTTGTTGTATGCAGAAAAACTATAGCTACTCTACTCTTAAGAGATAAAAAAAGCTTATATAAGACAAAGTCCTGGCCCTCACAGATATTGTCATCTAATAGGAGGGTAAAATGCAGAGAACGATAAAGCACAATTACTGCTATTAGAAAACTGGTGAAGAGAGTTTTGAGAGAAATGGTCAATATGATTAAGGAGGAAATAGGGAAGTTTCATAAGGGATTAGTATTAGAGTTGGGTTTTAAACAATGTCAGCATTCTATAGGGCAGAGATGATATCATGATCAAACACACAGAGGCAAGAAAACCCAGAGGGCATTGTGGGTACAAATTTGGTTATAATATAGCATATATGGAGGAAAAAAATGTCACAAGTTTGGAACATTTCTCAAAATAGTGTTTTTCAAACATAGAAATACTCAATACAGGCAATTACAAAGGAAACATTATAGAAATATAGTTCTCAAAAACTATTTAAAAATTAAAAATAGACACCAAATTAAGAATTACTGGTTATAGTATCAATAAGCACATGAGAAAGTGTTCCAAATCTCTAATAATTAGAGAAATGCAAATCAAAACAACTCTGAGGTATCACCTCACACCTAGCAGATTGGCTAAAATGAAAGAAG
>NW_025342022.1:0-1325 GCF_016433145.1 Gracilinanus agilis | reverse complement strand
GTATATGTGTATATATAAAGATATATATCACTATATAGATCCTACATAGTCCCAGGCATTTGACAATAAACATTTATTATACCTATTATGCCATAGTCATATGACCAAAGCATTGTACTAGATTCTGGGGATACACAATTTTTAAAATGGAATACTGCTTCTCTGAAGTAGTTTGCATTCTATTGGAAATACATAATATATAATAATAGCTAGCATTTTTTGAACACAAAGTTTGAGGTAGAAGGTCACTAAAAACTTGGGGAGGAGATCAAGAAAGACTTTGCATAGTAATTAACACTTAAGTTAAGTTTTAAAGAAAGCCAGGAGGGGGCAGCTGGGTAGCTCAGTGGATTGAGAGCCAGGCCTAGAGACGGGAGGTCCTAGGTTCAAATCCGGCCTCAGACACTTCCCAGCTGTGTGACCCTGGGCAAGTCACTTGACCCCCATTGCCCACCCTTACCGCTCTTCCACCTATAAGTCAATACACAGAAGTTAAGGGTTTAAAATAAAAAAAAATAAAAAATAAAAAATAAAAATAAAGAAAGCCAGGGACCATAAGAGGCTTAGATGAGAAAGGAAAGTATTTCAGGTATTGGCAGCCTGTGACAGAGGTGGAAGATGGACTGACATGTATGAGAAACAGCAAACGGGGCCATTTTAGCTATAATGCAGCCTATGAGAGAGGCAGCAATGTACCATAAACCTACGAAAATAGTCTTGAGCTAGACAATGAAGGGATTTTAATGTAAGATATAATTGTTTGCAATTTGTTCTAGAGATGATAGGGAGCCACAGAAGCTTCTTAAAGAGGGGCATTTACTGGCCAGATCTGCACTTTAAGAGTATCAATATAGCATGACAAGAAAGGGAAATAATAAATGTTGGAGAGGTCGTGGCAAAGTTGGGACACTAATGCATTGCTGGTGGAATTATGAATTGCTCCAACCATTCTGGAGGGTAATTTGGAATCATGCCCAAAGGACTTTAAAAGAATGCATGCCCTTTGATCCAGCAATATCACTACTGGGTTTATATCCCAAAGAGATAAAAAAAAACTGGGCAAGGATCTGTTTGCACAAAAATAGCTGCACTCTTTGTGGTAGCAAAAAATTGGAAAATGAGGAGATGTCCTTTGATTGGGGAATGGCTAAACAAATTGTGTTATATTATGGTGATGGAATACTACTGTGTTATAAGGAATCATGAATTGATGTATTTCTATAAGAACTGGAAAAACCAACATGAACTGATGTTCTGTGAAATAAGCAGAACCAGGAAAACGTTATACACAGAGACTATAACACTGTGGGATGATCAAAGGTAAA
>NW_025342021.1:0-1071 GCF_016433145.1 Gracilinanus agilis | reverse complement strand
TCTTTCAGATCTAGATAAATCAAACCAAAAAATAAAAAAGAAATAGGTAAGGGAGGTGAATGAAGTCCTAGAAAAATTAGATTTAATTGATATGTGGAGAAAAATAAATAGGGAAAAAAAGGAATACACCTTCTTTTCAGCTGCACATGGTATATTCACAAATATTGACCATGTATTAGGACATAGAAACATTGCAAACAAATGCAAAAGAGCAGATATAACAAATGTAACCTCAGATCATAATGCAATAAAAATAATAATTAGTAAGGGCACCTGGACAGGCAAATCAAAAACCAATTGGAAATTAAACAATATGATTCTCCAAAACCAGTTAGTCAAAGAAGAAATCATAGAAACAATCAACAATTTTATTGAAGAGAATGACAATGATGAGACATCCTACCAAACTCGGTGGGATGCAGCCAAGGCAGTACTCAGGGGGAAGTTTATATCCTTGAGTGCATATATTAAGAAATTAAGGAGGGCAGAGATTAATGAATTGGGCATGCAACTCAAAAAACTAGAAAGGATGCCCATTATCACCTCTATTATTCAACATAGTACTAGAAACACTAGCAGTTGCAATTAGAGAAGAAAAAGAAATTGAATCAAAATAGGCAATGAGGAGACTAAGCTATCACTCTTTGCAGATGATATGAGGGTCTACTTAAAAAATCCTAGAGAATCAACTAAGAAGCTTGTAGAAATAATCAACAACTTTAGCAGAGTTGCAGGATACAAAATGAATGCACATAAATCATCAGCATTTCTATACATTTCCTACACACTAGAGCAGCAAGAAGTAGAAAGAGAAAAACCATTCAAAATCACCCTAGACAATATCAAATACTTAGGAATATACCTACCAAAACAAACACAGCAATCATATGAAAACAACTACAAAACACTTTCCAAACAAATAAAACTGGATCTAAACAATTGGAAAGCCATTGATTGCTCATGGGTAGGATGAGCTAACATAATAAAAATGACAATTCTACCCAAATTAATTTACCTATTTAGCGCCATACCTATCAAGCTACCAAAAACATCTCACACCCTACACCAAGA
>NW_025342020.1:0-1278 GCF_016433145.1 Gracilinanus agilis | reverse complement strand
ACCTGGGCCTGCGCGGGGCGGGTGGCTGGGGCTGGTGGTGATGACGTAGAGGACCTTGGAGGCGCGCGCCGCGCTGGCGCTCAGGTTGCTCTGCTCCGTGATGCCCTCGGCCAGGCTCTGGTTGTGGGGGGGCCCCGCGGCGGGCGCCTCCTCATGGAGAGCTGAGAGCGGGGGCGGGGGGTGAGAAGGGGGCTCCCGGCTCCCTCCCGTTCGAGGGGAGCCCTTCCTGCCGGAACCAGCCGGGTGTGACCCCCCAACCCCCCCCCGGAAAAGCCCCGGAGGACGCGGGGCCGGCCGGCCGCCTCACCTCGGTACACGAGGGCGAAGCCCTGGGCCTGGTTGAGGCGGTCCGAGAAGAAGTAGAGGATGACGAAGTCCAGCGAGACGTTGAAGGCCGGCGCGGGCCGGTGGCGGCTGTCGAAGCGCGCCAGCACGCGGTGGCTGTAGCCGTCCAGCAGCTCCACCATGTCGGCCGCGTCGCGGATGTCGAAGAGGGTGAAGTTGAAGAGGATGCGGGAGGCCCCGGCCACGCGGATGGTCCAGTAGCAGGCGCGGCCCGCGGCGTAGGCGTCGGGGAAGTCGGGCGAGTAGATGACGGCCGACGCGGCCGTGTAGTTGCCCCCGCAGGCTCCGATGAGGGCTGCCGGACAAGGAGACGGCGAGCCCTGGGGGGGCCCATCCTGCCTCCGCAGCCCCCCCACAGGGCCCCACCCGGCGCGGGGCTGCCCAGGCCTTCTGCCCACACGGCGCCGGCCGGACCGGACTCATGAGGAGCCAACGGGGGCCCCTGGATAGAGCTCGGGGCCTGCAGTCAGGAAGGCCCGAGTTCAAATCCAGCCTCCCCCCCGGCTGGTGGGTCGCTTCCCCCTCAGCTCAAAATGGCTCCGTCACTGCTGCTCGTGTCTAGGACGCTGAGCTCAGGAGCAGAGGCAGCGTTTGAACTCGCCACCTCGGCCTGGCCTGCGCAGGATGGAGACGCCATCCGAGACGCGAGCCCTCTGCGGCAGGCCATTAAGTCCGTCAGCCTCCTCCGAGCTCTTCTTCTCCTCCCTCCTCGGGGTGGCACCCCGGCCCCCTCCTCCCCCGCCCCCCTCGCTATAAGCCGGGCCGACTCCTCCAGGGAGCCCGCCGGGACGTCTGGTCTGCCAGGCTGCGGCCTCCACTGTACAAGGAAGCATCCGGGCAGGCAGACAGTACCGTGTGGGGGCAGAGCTCTGAGCAGGGCACCCCAAGGCCTGGCAGCAGCACCTCCAGAGCCGGCCCCCCAGGCCCCTGAGG
>NW_025342019.1:0-1649 GCF_016433145.1 Gracilinanus agilis | reverse complement strand
TGATCAAATTGGCCTGCATAATGTACCCCTTTTGGGATCCCATCTCCGTTTCCATGCCTTTGCACAAGTTGCTCCCATGCTCTAGGAGACATTCTTGCCCCTTCTCTTCCTCATAGACCCCCTGACTTTCATCAAAGCTCAACTTAGGCTACTAATTCCAGAAAGCCTCTGATAATTACCTCCAACTGCTAGTGACCCTCCTGTATATTCTATATTAAAATGATGCACACATGGTTTTTTCTTCCAAATGGATATAATTTCTTTCAGGGCATTTCTTTTTTTTTTTTTTAAATTTTAAACCCTTAACTTCTGTGTATTGACTTATAGGTGGAAGAGTGGTAAGGGTGGGCAATGGGGGTCAAGTGACTTGCCCAGGGTCACACAGCCAGGAAGTGTCTGAGGCCGGATTTGAACCCAGGACCTCCGGTCTCTAGGCCTGGCTCTCAATCCACTGAGCTACCCAGCTGCCCCATCCTTTTTGTTTTTACATTTGTATCCTCAGAACTTCACACAGTGCCTTGCACAAAAGAAGTTAATAGATGCTTGTGAAATTGTAAAAAGAAATTGAAGGTATTAAAATGGGCAATGAGGAGACTAAGGTATCACTGTTTGCAAATGATATGATGATCTACTTAAAAAATTCTAGAGAGTCAACTAAAAAGCTAGTAGAAATAATCAAGAACTTTAGCAAAGTTGTAGGATACAAAATAAACACACATAAATCATCAGCATTTCTATATATTTCCAACACATTAGAGCAGCAAGAGGTAGAAAGAGAAACATCATTTAAAATCAACCTAGAGGAGGCAGCTGGGTGGCTCTTTGGATTAAGAGCCAGGCCTAGAGATGGGAGGTCCTAGGTTCAAATGTGGCCTCAGACACTTCCCAGCTGTGTGACTCTGGGCAAGTCACTTGACCCCCATTGCCTAGCCTTTACCAGTCTTCTGCCTTGGAGCCAATACACAGTATTGACTCCAAGACAGAAGGTAAGGGCTTAAATAAATAAATAAGTAAATAAATAAATAAATAAAGTCACCCTAGACAATATAAAATACTTAGGAATCTATCTATCAAAACAAACACAGGAATTATATGAACACAACGAGAAAACACAATGAAAATTAGATCTCAATAAATGGAAAAACAATGATTGCTCATGGGTAGGACAAGCTAACATAATAAAAATGTCCATTCTACCCAAATTAATTTACTTATTTTAGTGCCTTACCTATCAAACTACCAAAAAAAAATTTTTATTGAATTAGAAAAAAACTATAAGAAAGTTCATTTCAAAGAACAAAAGATCAAGAATATCAAGGGAAATGATGAAAAAAATGAGAAGGAAGGTGGTCTAACAGTACCGGATATTAAGCTATACCCTAAATCAGTGGTCATCAAAACAATATGGTACTGGCTAAGAGACAAAAGGGAGGATCAGTAGAATAGGCTTGGGGTAAGCGACCTCAGCAAGAGAGCCTTTGATAAACCCAGAGAGCCCAACTTTTGGGACAAAAATTCACTATTTGACAAAAACTGTTGCAAAAATTGGAAAACAATATGGGAGAGATTAGGTTTAGATCAACATCTCACACCCTACACCAAGATAAATTCAGAATGGGCAAATGACTTGAATATAAAGAAGGAAAACT
>NW_025342018.1:0-1111 GCF_016433145.1 Gracilinanus agilis | reverse complement strand
GCTAGAGAGGCAGAAATGAATGTTTGGAGTATGTTGGCTGATATTTGCATTGTCTATCTAATTGGAAGCTGAAGACTGATTCTATGGTGTGGTTTGGTCCTTGAGTAAATTACATGATATTTTGGGAGTTCATTGATGGGAAAAATTCTCAGGAAACTCATGCACTGGCTCCTGAGTTCGGTATCGAGTGAGGCACAGAGCATGTGGATAACGAAGAAATATTTTGAGCGGAGTCTTCCTGATTAAGCAGGAATGTGTTTCATTCAGGAATCTGTGACATTTGAAGATGTGTCTGTGGAGTTCACCTGGGAGGAGTGGAGACACCTGGATCCTGCCCAGAGGGCCCTGTACAGGAATGTGATGTTGGAGAACTATGAGAACCTGAACTCCATAGGTGAGTCGAACCAGCCCCTGTGACTCAGTGTCAGTGTATTGGAGTTTTTGCAAGCCCATTTGCTGTAGGCTAAGGAAGGTCTAAATAAATTTTGTCTCATTAGATAAGAACACTTAAGGCCACACATCCTCTAGGGAGAATCCTATAATAATTAAAATTAAATCATGAGGCTGCTGGTAGATCTATATCATTATTAAATCATAGGAGGAGGAGGAAGAGGAGTACTAGTAAAGAGAGTTAAAGGAATGAAAGGTAGAGTTACTTAGCTTTCTACTCTATTGGCCACCATGATGGATTGAAGTTGAGCAAGGGCAAGAGTTCCTCCAGGTTCCATGCTTCAGCCAGAAGACTCCAAAGTCCTCCTGATCTTCCATTTATAAGCTGTTTTCTCCACCTACTTGCTCTCATACATCACCTCTCAGGAACCAAACATAGTTTCTTAATTTGCTTGGGCTGCCCAGGGGGCACCGCTTGTCTTGTTGGTGGGTCTTTCACAACTAGGGGAGATGTGGATGTGCTTGTAGGCAGTGGGGAAGTGGACGGGGAGTGACTGAAGCTAAGTGGAAAGTCTGCAGGAGAACAGAGGACTTAATGGGATCACTTGTGCATGTGGAGTGGCCAGCCTTGTTAGGGAGAAAGGCCACGTCCTTATGGGAGACAGAGGTGAAAGGAGAGATGGTGTTAGAAGGCATCTGAGTGATGTGAGGGGAGAAGAGA
>NW_025342017.1:0-1814 GCF_016433145.1 Gracilinanus agilis | reverse complement strand
AACTTACCTGTTGCCTGCTGGTTCCATAGGCCCTGTCCTAACTGCCAATCCTATTGACAGTTAACAGTTTGGAAGTAAACTCTGGTCTACTTATCCTGGTTGGTCCTGTCTCTCCTTCAACCTAGTGTGAACCCACAAACCATTTAGTTACATTTAATAATAATAACATCCCTGGGGCCCCCACCATAACAGGTGACAAAGTATTTCTTGGTATTATTAAGTAGTATTATGAATGTAAGACAATCTATAGCTGCAGAGACCTCACCTCACACCTGGAAGAGCTACCTCAGACAGGTACCTGTATATTGACATTATCCAGTTAATTGGCTTTCTGAGTTGACATGGTTTCTATGACACAGCAACGAAAGAAGGGGAGACCTTGTCCCCCTTTATCTACCGCACACCTCGATCCTCTTGTGAGGAGGCATTTACCTGCTCAATCTGTTTCCCAAGGAAGCATAGAGTGAGAGAAGGGAAGTAACGTTCTTCTTTCTGGTCCCCAAAATAGCGTCACTCCAGGCCCTGGAGGAAGTAATAATGGAGGAGAGGTCTAGCATAAGCTTAGATTACTTTTTTCTTAACCTTTATTTTCTTTCCTAGTGACAGCTCTAGGACAGAAGAGCAAGGGCTTGACAAATAACGTTTCAACCCAGGTCCTCCCAATTCCAGGCCTGGCACTCTGTTCACTGTGTTCCCAGTTGCCCCAAAATATTGCTGTTCCATTATTTCAGGTGTGTATGACTCTTTGTGACCCTGTTCAGTGTTTTCTTGACAGAGACACTAGAGTTGTTTGTCATTTCCTTCTCCAGCTCATTTCACAATCAAAGAAATGGAGACAAACAGGGTTAAGTGACTTGACCAGGGTCACACAGCTAGGAGCACATATCACTCTTACACAGTTACATAAAGTAATTACACCCAGTTTGTAATTCATTGAAACCCTCATATCTCGTTTAGACAAAATATTTTCTAGCTATGCCCTTCTCATTTGGTTTGTGTGAAAAGGATTTCTTTCTCTCCACTGTTAGGCTTTTCATTTATCGCCATTGTTACATTCATTCAGTATCCTGGTAGTCAGGAGCTTTGGGGTCCTAACTCTCCTTCTTCAGGTGAGCTATCCTTCCCACCCTGGGGGAGTCTGCACATGCAGGAAGCCTGTCATTCATTATTCCAAGTCAGTCATTGATTAAGAAGTCAAGTAGCTCAGGACCAAGAGTGGATGTCTGAGGAACTCCACTGGAGCCTTCTGCTTCCCAAGAGGAGATCAAACTCTTCATGACGACTTTCTTAGTGAGATCATTCTACTAGTTTGGAGTCCACTGGACTGTACACACAGTCACAATAGCAGTCACTTCTCTAGTGCTTTAGATTCACAGAGCATTTCAGATCCATTCTCTCATTTCATCTTCCCAATAACCCTGTGAATAGATGTGATTAATAATTCCATTTAGAAAAGAAAGAAACTGAGGCAGACAAGGCTTAAGCGCCTTGCTGCCATTCACACAGCTCTAAGAGTTTGAGGTAGGAATGGAACTCAGATCGTCCTGACTTCAAAACTAGTGCTCTCTTCACCATGCCACCTAGCAACCCCAGAGAGGAAGCCAGGAGAGAGGAGGTCTGTGAAGGGCCAAGATGGAAGGAAGAAGAAAGGACAGGATATAACAGAACTGGAATCAACCTTGGAGATGATTTCATCAAACCCTCCTTGTTCTATAGTATGTTTGGAAACAGAAACTTATAAACATGAAATGACTGGTCCAAGGCCATATTCATTGTTGGTGGTACAGTGCAGAATCCAATCTCTATTTCCCAAC
>NW_025342016.1:0-4555 GCF_016433145.1 Gracilinanus agilis | reverse complement strand
GTGGGAAATAACTGAAAAAGAAATTAACAGTTTAAAAGACAGAAACTCCCAATTGGAGAAAGATGCCCAAAGGTTAAAAGACAAAAACTTCGATTTATGGAAAGATGGCACAAAAATCAAATGAAAAGATAACCAAATTGGTGACCAAAATTAAATAGCTGGAAACTGTGAAAACAGGTTAGACCATACTGGAAAGGAATATCAAAGGATTATAACAGAAAACTGGTATTTAAAGACCAAAATTGAACAAGTGGAAGTCAATGATCTCACAAGACAGCACGAATTAATGAAGCAAAGTCACACAAAAGAGTGACATATTAGAAGGAAATATGAAATATCATGCTGTCAAAATATATGAACTTGAAAACAGGTCTAGAAGAGACAATTTGAGAATAATTTGGTCTACTGGAGAACTGCCAAATCAAAAGGAACCTAGAAATTATCCACGAAAATTACCAAGAATTTCTCCAACAAGAAGGCAAAATAGACATTGAAAGAATCCATAGATAATATTCTGTTCGAAATCCTCAAAAGACAACTCCAAGGAATATATACCAGAGTGGATCTATCACTATTCCTATCTGTGGCTCTATCTTTCCATATATATTTATAATCCACTTTAAGGAGAAATGATGCAGGTGAAGATGAAAGAGAAGTAAAACAAAATGATGAAACAGAAGTTGAGACAAGACTGTATAGATTTTAGCCTACAATGGACTGGTTTTAAGGATAAAGTATTAATATTGTTCATTTCCAGACCAAACTTTGGAGAAAAAAATGTGGGAAATGGCTTATGGGTTCTTTAAGGAAGTGTTTGAAATGAATATGAAAACCTTGGTTAGGATGTGTTAACTTGGAGATAACACAGAATTACCAAGTAATCAGTAAAACCCACTCTTTAATCAGGAATAGGGATATACTTCAAATATTTAATCATTATATAGAGCCAAATGTTAAAACATCATTTTAAACCAAAGGCTCTAGGAACCTGGGATCAATATCCCATGAGGAAAGCACTGTGCTAAGTACCAAATACCCTGGGAGAAGAGATAGCTCTTAGTGTCAGCTCCACCCAAGGAGAAAACATACTAGCTACTTTCTCCCAAGAGTAAAGGGATTTGGGAGCACTTATATCTTCTGGATAATTAGGTTTCAGAAAAAGTTTGGTAAATCACTATGCAGCCAATAACTTGTTTATAAAGAAGTATCAACTGTAACAAATCAAAGGCAAAGGTCAAACTAAGAAACTGGTCTTCATTTGATGAAATCTTTCATCCAGTAGAGAAGCCTTAAAAAGGTGCTTAATATTCAACCCAAAATAGGGCTACTTGGCACTGGAATTTCTCTAAAGTAAGGATAAACTGAGTCATCCAAAAATCCACATTGACAGATGTTAGCATGAGGCACATCCCTGGACCTGTTCCCAATGGGAGCACCGCATACAAGGCTTTGAGGTGGCCTTTGCAAGAAACCCTGGACCTGCTCTTGTAATTCATATGAATATATGAGGTGCCTTATGACCCTCCTATTTTCCTCACCCTATTTGTCAAAGACCTTCGAGGAGCCTCCCTCCCCAAAATTTTTGTCAAGAAATTTTTTCTCAAAACTCACTGTGAGAATAATTGTGGACAAGGAAGGGAAAGGTAGATTGGTCACCTTCAATGAGATGAGAGAATGGAAATGCCTCCATCTTGTGTCCACACATACAGAGTATTAAATTATGCCAATATCTCCTTTCACCAGTCACCTTCCAAGGTCTGTGATTTAGAGGAATTTTAACTCAGTGCTCAACATATTGGGACCTGGGTGTTTGGGCTTGGGGCAGTTACTGATCATTTAGAATCTCCTGCTCCACTTCGGGTGGCCTCAGGAGAGAAAGTGTGCTTGGGGGATGATGGCTTCAGATCAAGATTTTGGTTTTCACATTTTCCGAGTCCTCATTTTTTCCAGTTTCTATAATCCACAGCCAATTGTGGTCTCTATTGCTCTTTTTTAAAGCACTTTTTCATAACTTTAAAAATAACAAAATAATTAAGGTCATCATTTATATAAATAGAAAAAAAGGTTCCTCTCTTTAAAAGGTATATGAGATCACACTTAATTTTGTTGAGCTCAATTCTGGCTCTTTTAAAACAGCAACGTTTTAAGTAACAAAATCACAGAAGTAAGGTCATATAAGAGTGAAAAATATTGCTAGTAAAAATATTTTATGACACTAATAGGATAACTTTTAGTGTGCAATACTGAGAATTACAGTAACAAGTGCAATAAAATGTCAAACACAGATGGTGTTCTACATTAACCAGAAAATAACCCTTGGAAGGCTATCAGACTGAAAATTTCCCTCCAAAGCTTTTGGAAGTTTGGGGTATGTGTGCATGTGTATAGCAGATATCTGTTGCTCCTAACAGTATTAAATAGTTATCTCTCACCATTTGAGAGTCTCTCTCCAGAATCATGTTCTTGCATCACCTGAGTAGATGTGGAATTGGAATTTTGCAGCAAGTCCATTAATAGAACAACTTTTTTATCTATGTGTTCTTGTAATTTGTACACATGCAGGTCAATGTAGTCCATAAGTTTCTTCAACATCAGTTCCATATTTTTAGAAATTATCTTTTCCAAGTAATAAAAAATAGGCTGCTGTTCCACTCCAATGCTTACACGCTTTCATTTGGCTTTGTATTGTTTCCCTGAGGCTTATTCTTGTCTCCTACTTGGAAATGGTTTACTTGACTACACAGGTTTTGAAGAAAAGGAAGCAGCTCAGAACTTGGTGTATTTGAGTTATCCTTTCCTTTCTTTTGCAACTAAGAGGATATTAAAAATTTAAGATCACTTTCAGGAAGAATCTTTTTTTTTATAGTTTTATTCTCTTCAGGATATTGAATATTTCCTATATTTCATCTAGCAGAAAGTTCTGTGTCTTTCTCCATATAAGCTTTTATATCCTCTGTGATTGCTCCAGATTTCAATTCAAACTTACAAGAAAAAGATGGAATGGATGACTTATCTAATACTCCTGAAGTTGTTGACTTGTGCAATTCATCAAGCATATGTTCATCTCCTAAAACAGCTGGTTCTTTCTTTCCCAAGATACACTGAAGTTGTTCTCCAAAAGGAATGCAGTTTCGCTGCTAAAATTGAACCATGTTCATGAGTTGTTGAGCTCCTGGTAATAATTTTGATCCCATGGATTCCCTCATGGTTTGAACACTATCTAGATCTATCCTTGATCCTAGAGCAGGATTGCTTGTTGAAGAATTTGCAGAAACTGGCCTTAATTATACTATAATTTTACTCACAAATATATTTTGTTTATTACTAAAAGAAAGTAGCTTAATTTTACAAGAGTCTATGGAACATTCTAATTTTAGGTATTTCTTATACAAAGTAATCTCATTTTCACTGTTATTCTGGATAGTACAAATATTATCTCCTATACTGGTTCGACAATATTCCTCTCTAGCATACACTTCCATATTCCTCGCTTCACTTAAAATCCTGAGTGAAACTATTTCTTCACATCTGTGAGGATTACACTTCAGATATAGAAAGCAAGAACTTTCATCTTCATTGTCCACTTTCCTCTTCAAGAGGACAAGATCCTCACCTGAAGCCCGCGGCTCCAGCACCTCCTCATCTCTGCTGTCTCTGCTGCCACCATCAGGGCCTTCATGACTAGTGTTAATCAGGCAAAGGCTCTGGGCCAAGCCACACCGAGGAGCCTCCCAGGATGAAGAGGCCACCAAATTGGGAACCTCCCCGCTGTCCTCGACCCCTGGCTCCATGCAGCTCTCAGGCCCTTCAGGGTGATGCCACCTCTCTCTCCTGCGCCAACCATTCCCTTCCTGCCCTGGCTATGCTGGGACAGCCTCAACCCCACACAGAACTTGGACCGAACCAAACTGACTGGGGACCTGGTCTGTATTGCTCTTGACAGACCCAGTCTGTGATTGACCTCAGGTGATCTGATTAGGCCCACAGAAGTTCTGCCTCTGGAAGTAGACAGTTTATGTCCCTAAAGTCCCCAGCTTTCTGCAGGCAACAACTTGCTTCTCTTGCCTTCCCTGCCTTGGAAGGGCAGCCAGGGTCTCCAGACTTCTGTGAGTGACTACACCCAGTAGGGCTCAAAAATTCTTAGCAATCCTTTCAACAGGTGTGCATGGACTCCAAAAGTCCTTCCCTGTTCAGCTGTTTCTTATTTTATCTTTCTTTTCATCATCATTCCTTTCTCTCTCTTTCCCTCTCTCTCTATCACCTTGTTTCTGTTTCTCTCTTAACCCTTCTTTTTTCCTTCTCTTTCTCCTCCTTCATCTATCACTCTCTCCATCTCACAGTTTGTTTGTCTCTCTTTATCACTCTGCTTTACTTTCTCTGTCCCTGTCTCTTAGTATCTCTTTCAGTTTCTATATTGATCTCTATCTCTCCCTGTCTCTGTATTTCTTAATCTTTCTCTTTACATGTATCTCTATGTTTCTTTCATTCTTGATCTCCATGTCTCTAATGTCTCTCTCTCTCTTTCTCTCTCTCTCTCTCTCTCTCTCTCTCTCTC
>NW_025342015.1:0-1348 GCF_016433145.1 Gracilinanus agilis | reverse complement strand
TCAGCACCACAAAGAACTTTTACAAAAAATTGATTTTTAGGGTATAAAGATACTGCAAACAACTGTAAAAAGCAGAATTATATATATAACCTTTATAGATATCACACTCACACACAAATATTGATTCAAGGGCCACAAGAAAAAGAAATGGATCCAAATAGTGATTTAACAATGCAATCCTAAATAACAAGTGGGTCAAAGAACAAATCATAGAAACAATGAAAGAAAATAATAATGAGGAAACAACATACCAGAATTTCTGGGATGAAACTAAGGCAGTCCTCAGTTGAAAAAACATATCCCCCAAAATATACATTAAAATAGAAAGAGAGAAAATTAATGAACCAATTAAGCATTTTTCCTTGAATCAGAAAATCATCAAATCTGGTCTGAGACACTTACCAGCTAATTATGTGACTGGGCAAGTCACTTAACCTCTGTCAGTCTCAATTTCCTAACAAAATAGGGATAATAGAGCACTTACCTGCCAGAGTTGTTGTAAGGAGAAAAATATAAATGGTAACCATTTTTATTGTAATTAATTCAGTTAAGAAGCCAGAAGGCAGAAAGATATGTGATTGAACCTTTCAAAACACCTGTCATTTCTTCCACAAGGATGTGACTTTTCAATGTGATTAATTCTTTTTCAGTGTCCCCCTTTCTTGTAAAGGTGCCTGACATAAAAATATTATCAACATCCGAAGATTGACAATGTATTGGATCATTTGGGGGTTTCATACGCAAATGTTAAAATGGAAATTTACCTGAACTCAGAGCTTAGGGAAAGGTCACACATTTATGCTGATTCTCTTGGAATTTACTATAGCATATAAAATGTGTAACTAGTAGATATTTTAACTTCTACTCACAGTAAGTAAAGTTTTTCATGTCCTTACATATTAAACAAGTATAAAATATAGAACTGAGCAATGCCTACCATATCATTTTTGCTATATGATGGCCAAATAGCCTGGGAAGAGGTTAGATTATTTGCCACAGTTAAAAGGGTATGAATTTCATTTTCTGCTGTGCCAGTAACTTTTTTTCTAGGACACTGGACAAATCATTTAAACCTTACTTTATCTGCACCTTCATCTATAATATAGGACACAGCAAGAGAGCATTTTTGTCATATCTTGATATTTATCCTACTATACATATAGGCCATCATTTTTAAAGCAATCACAAATTTTATTGCCATTTTAATATACTTTTAATATACTTCTTATCATTTGTTACTTGTATCTTAAGAACTCTGAACATTTTGTAACTTTTGTCTCATTCTTCATAATGTCTAAATACATTTTTTAACATAGGGATCCCCTAATTTCAGAAATGCCACTGTGCA
>NW_025342014.1:0-1066 GCF_016433145.1 Gracilinanus agilis | reverse complement strand
ACAGGCCCTGGAGCTGCCAATGACTCGATGGGTGCCCCAAACTTGCTGTATTTCTTTTTAGCTGGCTTCGGCGCTATATATGTTGTGTGTGGAGGGGGTGGGGGTGGGTGGTTGCTCAGCCCGCGATTTAGTGAGAGTTGTTTCACCCCTTTATAGCATGGAAATGCCTTGATTCCACGTACCTTCCACGCTGTGCCCTGTTGTGGGGTTCCTCTGTTCGTCTGGACTTGTTTTTATGTCCCCTTGAGGAGTTTTGTGTGTTTTGGTCAGGAGAGGTTAAGAGCTGCTTCTTACTCTGCCGCCATCTTAAGCCGGAACCTAAATACTCATTTTTAAAAGCTAATTAACTCTGGCTGGCTAATTGATATTGACTGCTAACTAATGGGGAACACCCTAGATGGGGGCTCATTAGCAATTGTACTAGAGAAAACCATTCAGATGCTTCAGCATAATACCTAGAAATCTGATAGACGTAGTAGCTGCATCCTGATTACCAGACCTGAAAGTTCAAATAGGGATTAAATGTAAGCCTCTGCCCCTGTATTTTAGTGGTAATATTTGTGAGTAAATGAATGGACAAAAAAAAAAGTACTTATTAAGCACTTGGTATACATAAAACACTGTGCTAAGTACAAGGAATAAAAATAGAAAAGCCAGATAGTTTCAACTGTTCACATTCTCTAGATAAAGACAAAGATATGAGCTTTCAGCTAGAAAACAAATGGAAAGACCTAGTGATCCTTAAAGTGTGATAACAAAGCTAATGTGAATGCATCTTATTTAATATTATTTCCACTAACAAAACAACAGTCATTTCTGATACTGAACTATTTGACAATTCCTAGGACTTTGGTTGTGAGACCATTCTTTTCTGTCTCTTTGATATCTATGGCTAAAGGGGAAGGGCCTGTGGCACTTATCTGAGCAGTTGCTAGGAAGCATCTACACAAGGGTAGATTCTCAGAATGATATCTGTGTGGGCTGGGCTAAAAAGTGCTTTGTAAGCCAAAAGTACTATATAAAATGTCAACTTTTTTTGTCAAATGTAGCCAACTCAATTTGAAAA
>NW_025342013.1:0-1182 GCF_016433145.1 Gracilinanus agilis | reverse complement strand
CTCTCTCTCTCTCTCTCTCTCTCTCTCTCTCTCTCTCTTTTAACCCTTACTTTCCGTCTTGGAGTCAATACTGTGTATTGGCTCCAAGGCAGAAGAGCGGTAAGGGGGTCAAGTGACTTGCCCAGGGTCACACAGCTGGGAAGTGTCTGAGGCCACATTTGAACCCAGGACCTCCCGTCTCCAGGCCTGGCTCTCAATCCACTGTGCTACCCAGCTGCCCCCACTTCTCTACTTTTTCAATCCTCCCCTGTCTCTCACTCCTTATCTTTCCCTTTTTGCTGCTCACCTAGAGGCTACTGCAAACTTCTCACCCAGAAAGTATACCAACCCTAATGTTCTGGACACCTCCAGCCCTTTAGGCAGCATCTCTGCCCTCACTGGGGCTCAGATCAATAATGCTTTTCCTTATGTCTGAATTCCCCATCAGAAGAAAGCTCCTGGAGGGCAGTGACTGTCTCCCTCATCAAATCTGCTGTTCTCTAGGAAAGATGTTTTACTCCCAATGGCTTCACTCTATGGGAGGGGAGAGCTCAGAGTGGGGAAAATGATCAAAGCCATTACCAAAAGTCCCTTGGGTGCTTCCCTTCACAAAGCCTTCTCTCCATTACTATGGGGCAGATGTTTATTTTCCATTGATATTATTTCCTTCCTATGAGTTTAGGAATCTTCAATTTTCATTTTTAAATTTCTCAAGTAGTTTTGAAGTAACTCCACATTCAGGAGAAAAGGATGTGAAAAAGGGGTGGCTGGGGAATGCACTCGAATTAACTTTTTTGAGGAAGATTTAATTTTAAATAAAAAAATTATTTTATTGTCATGCAAAACACACTTTCATATTAGTCATCAGTGTAAGAGAAAAGTCGTACACAACCAAAACCCCAAAACAAAACCAAAGATACACTGATGCGAAAGATGACTCCAACAGTTCTTTCTCTGGTGGTGGATGATATTTTCGGTCATAAGTCTTTCAGGATTGTCCCAGGTCATTGTATTGCTGAGTAACCAAGTTTTCACGGATAATCATCCTTGAACATTGCTGTTACTGTGCCCATTGTTCTCCCAGTTCTGCTTATTTCACTCTGCATCAGTTCCCATAGTTCTTTCCAGATTTTTCTGAAACCATCTTGCTTATTTCTTATAGCACAATAGTATTCCATCATCATGTACCACAATTTGTTCAAC
>NW_025342012.1:0-3335 GCF_016433145.1 Gracilinanus agilis | reverse complement strand
TGACAGAACTCCTAGCTAGAGATTTCATTCATTGCTCATTCATTCCTAGTCAACTTGGTAGCCTGAAATCTGAGCAAGAAACTCCTCAACATAAAGGTCTTGTTTACAATGTCCATTAGTCAGGGGCACCATAAAAGAAGCAGAGCTCAGGATGGCTATTGCGCGCCTGCCATAAGGGAAATTGTAGACCTTGCATAGTTAGGGGAACTTTCCAAACCTCCCAAAGTCCCTTTTCCTTTTCCAGTATTAATAATGATAACAGTTAGTACTTTGGTATGGCTAGATGGCCCAGTGGGGAGCACCAGACCTGAAGTCAGGAAGATCTGAGTTCAAATGCAGATCAGACACTTAATAGCTGTGTGATCCTGGGCAAGGGACTTTTTTATTTCCCTCAGATTCCTTATTTGCAAAATGAGCTGGAGAAGGAAATGACAAAACACTCCTTTATCTTTGCCAAGAAAACCCCAAATGGGGTTATGAAGAATGGGGTCAGACATGAGTGAAATGACCGAACAACAACAATAACAACAATACAAACTTTAGGGTTTGTCAAGCACTTTGTAAATATTATCTCATTTGATACAACAACATTCTGAAGTAGGTGCCATATTTTATAGATGAAGAAATTGAGGCATAAAGGCTCCACCAGCCCAAAGTCATATCATAAGTGCATTTGAACTTGGACTTTCTGAATCTGGAGACTGTATTTCTTATTATATTTCAGACAATCATTGAGCTAATATGTAAGCTTTAGTACTTCAAAGAAAGCTACAATAACTTCCTATAGTTCTAATTAAACTTTTCATATTTTCATTAAAAATTACCACCAATTTTGCATATTCCCTGTGAATGGCAAGCAAATATTTAATATTTTAAATATTTTTTTGGGTCATGGGTCCAAAACCACACAAAGAAAAGGCCCTGGGACTCTGGCCAACAGTATCCCTGGGAGGAATCGCCACATGAGATGATAGCTCCGAAGCCCCATAGAATTTGGGGAACTTATATACTTCCTCAGGAACTGAGAAGCAGGGAGTATCATTGATTGGCATTACCACGGCTACAAGGAAATGAGAAGTCCAAGACAGGATTATCAGGAAGAGGATGATGCTTTACAATGTATACAAAAGGGAAAGATCCAGCCAAGGGCTGGATTTACTTGAGAAAGTACTTTGACACAATGGGAGAAACTACCAGGACAAAAGGATACAGGACTGAGTCTGCTAGTCCCACCTAACAGGGACCACCAAATACTTGAAGGCCTATTGTTAGTCTGAAACTTGTGAGTCTGGGATCTCCAGGAGAAACTCATGAGACAAGGTCAAACTTGGGGGTCTTTAGATATCACATCGCTACAAACTTGGGGTTTCTAAATTCCAAGTTGACAAACTGAATCTCTCTTGAACAAATGTTGCAACCAATAAGACAGTTATTAAAAAGTTATATACTTACTCCCCAAACTCATTAAATATGATCTCATAATTTAGAAAATTTCAGTAGAGACTTTAATGCCATTTATTTTTCAAAATAAATTTAGTCTCTAGTTAGTTATGTATCTCTTTTTCATCTGCAATTTCCGACATGGCCAGTATAATAACACAGAGAGAAATTTGTCCTCTCTGAAGACCTTTTAAGAGTTTTAATTTTTACAATCGTTTTCTATTAGTTGATCAAATCAGAGGAAAAAGCAGAGGTTGAATTATCAAGACATGACAGACATTTAGGAACACTTGTCAGCATAGAAGAACAGAAAGCACAGATAAAGATACTCAAACCTTCCTTACTCTCATACTGTGCATTTCAGTTTCGATCTTTCCAGGATCCCATTTTTATTTTTACCTCTTCTCTTCCTGCAGTGTCTAATAAGGGCATACCCACTCCCTAAGGTTCCATGGAGAAAAGGATGTGGAGCACAAAATGGTCAGTGGCCAAGATTGAGGTTTTTGCCTAGGTTTCCTCTTTTCTTGATCTTCTCTTTCATACTGGGTGTCAACCCTGAAAAACACAGAACCACCAAGACAAGGGAGACAATGCTCATAATTGCCTCTACACAGAGTCATACACAAAGTACCACACAGAGACCAGCTCTGGGACTCTGGGAACACTGTCTCCAGGAAAATGCACCTCAAAAGGAGATTATCCCAAGAGCTGAAGAAATTGGGGCCTTGTATACCCTTTGGGGAATAAAGGACAGGAAGGACAATTGATTGGCTTAAGTGGAAGCAAGGGAAGGGGCTGGACTACCTAGGAGAGGCCTAGAAACAATGGGAGAAACTTCTAAGACAAAAGGTTACTTAAGATTTGATTACATTTACTATTTCTATCTAGGCCAGTACTTTTGATTTATTCTTCAGTCTTAAAGACAACCTGAAGTCTGGAATTCCCAAGGGATAATGGCATATTTGGGGGTTCCATAAAATAAGGTCCTCATGGGTGATTTCTGGGATAACAAGTCAAAGTGAAGAGTATCTAAGAAATACCCAGCAAGACCAAAGCTACTGAGTCCTCGTGTCATTTCTCGATGTGGGAAGATTGGAGGGACCAAAAGGATGGTGATTTCTAAAAATACCTTTACCTCCATCGGTCATGTCCTGGACAAATATGTCTTGAAAAATGCCAGTAGGCTCTTCCCTGGAGGATCAATAAGGAGTTAGATTCCCTGTAGTACCATTATTTTATTAGTTAAATGAGCAGCATTGAAATGTCACAGGCAATTGACTTCCTCAATTTACAGAGGGAGTAATAAGGGAGGATCTGGCAGCCCAGGAACTATCAGAAAGCTGACTTCTGGGGACTTCCAGGTTAAGATGGTGGCAGAGTAGAGGCAGGGCGACTTTCTCTCCATACCAACGGATATAGAGTACATCCAAAGGACAAGAGAGCAAAATCCAGATGAAAGAAGGGACCCCACAATAGGGCTCAGTATCGAAGGTACGTGGGATTTGGGCACTTCCACACAATAAGGGGGGGAAATAGCTCCCATCAAAATGTGAGCGGATCAACCCTCCCCCACCCTCACCTCCCCCACAGTACCAGAGTCAGAGGCTGTGTGCCAGAGTTAGAGCGAGTGGGGGCACAAAATCTAGCCCCTAGGCAGCTAGCTGGCACTACCAGGAGCTTGCCCCTGAGAGCAGCAAGACCTGAGATCCCAGGTGGCTGGAAAACTCACCTTGGACACAGGAGTGGGGCTGAGAGAGGTAGTAGCAGCATCCAGCACACTCAAACTCAGGGGAAAATCTCAGGTGGAGGAGCAAGCGTGGGCCAAGTTCTGGGCTCTGGGCAGCCAGCTAGGACCAAGGGGGCTCAACCTTGAAAACGGCTAGACCCCAGAGAAG
>NW_025342011.1:0-9377 GCF_016433145.1 Gracilinanus agilis | reverse complement strand
TGCTTTCTCTAGAATTCCATCTAAATTTAAACATCTTTCATTCCATGAATGTTAGGGGGGGGAAAGCATTAAGAAATGGCAAAACTAACTTGTTTTCCTTTTTGTTTTAGGTCACATGGGGAAAACAATACAAATGGGCAGCAGTACTCTCTGTGTCTTTAACAGGAAGAAAGGGCTTATGCTCCATGTGCCTATACCACTGACAAATCACATTTGCTATGGGGCATTTCAACGGGATAATTATTTTCATTGTCCAACACCCACAAGCTTTCATTAGTGTAATTCAATCACAAATAATAGGTTATTTCTTAATATTAAATCCTGCTTTATTTTTCAATCTCTGGTAAGAATTCAGTCTCGAAGCATCCCTGTGTGGCATCTATTAATTATAAATAACTCTCAAGTGAATCATGTCATTGTCTACTTGGAATCTAGAAACCCCAAGTTTGCCCTTGAACACGTGAGAATTTGCCCAGAGAGAGGTCTCAGACTAACAATAGACCTGAAAGCACATGAAGGTCCCAGTTAAGATGGGGCCAGCAGACCTAAATCAGATGGTAAGTCCCCCTTTTGTTCTGGTAGCTTCTCCCGTTGTGTCCAAGTCCTTTCCCAAGTAGCCCAGCCCTTGACTAGATCTTTCCCTTTTGTGTCCATTGCAAAGCATCAGCCTCTCCCTGGCTATCCTGTCTTGCACTTCTCATTTCCTTGTAGCCCTGGTAATGCCAATCAACGATACTCCCTGCTCCTCAGTTCCCCAAATTCTATGGTGCTTCGGCGCTATCATCTCACGTGGTGATTCCTCCCAGGGATACTGTTGGCCACAGTCCCAGGGCCTTCTCTTGGTGTGGTTTTGGGCCCATGACTCTGCGTGGAGGCCTAAATATTGAACACTATCCCTTCTCCTGATTAAAGACTTGGTTTTTCTGACTACCTAATAGTTCTGTTTTTTCCAAGTTAACATTATCTTGATTAGAAATAATACTTGAAAAAGTTGCCTGCTGGGAATAAATTCGGGGCAGTTACAGGCGAATGATGTCTGGTTTTTCTGACAGTATCTCTGCACGATTTACCCACGTCATCAAACACTATTAAGTGACAAAATGTGTGGTATGCCTTTCAGAGGCAGCTAGTGGGGTAAAAGAAGACATTTCACAATCCTGAGAGGTCCTGACATCTTAAAATGACTCCCTGTGTTGTGGCATGAAGTACAAGATGAGGAAATTAAAATTTAAAAAAAAGTAACAGAGACAGGATATGAATCCAGGTCATCTTAACTCCAAGTCCAGCATTTATCTTTGGATACAATTTAAACACTCTTTGGGATCATTACTTTAGAAGTTGCTACCTGAGTCACATGGCATATAAGACTAACAGTAAAGTACTATGAAATGAAGGAAAGGATTCCCACCTGATTAAGGCAAATGTAATCTATGGTGATGTCCATTTCTGTATGCTTGTGAAAGATATTTTTTAAGAGGTAAAATATATTCTGGAGGCAATATGGACACTAATCATTGAAGTCTAATGTATTTTGAAGTACTTTTGTTCTCTCTGGTTGGGTGTAACCATGATAAAATATCAGATTACAGTTCATTTTTTTGCAAAGTTGTAAACATTTGCTTTAGGACAAGAATCTCTTGTCTAAATAATATTCCGTTGTTTTCAGTCATGTCCAACTCTTTGTGACCCCTTGTTGGGTTTTCTTGGCAAAAATACCAGAATAGTCCTTCATTGCCTTTTCTAGCTCATTTTAGAGATGAGGAAATGGAGGCAAACAAGGTGAAGTGACTGGCCCAGGGTCACTCAATTAGTGTCTGAGGCCAGATTTGAACATGTGAACATGAGTTTTCCCAACTCCAGGCCTAGCTCTCTATCCACTGTACCACCTAGCTGACCAAATGGCTCAAAATAGTTAAAGAAAAATGAAGGATCAGGATGAGTGATACTGAAAATGTGGGATGAAAGAAGATGGAGAACAGAAACTATTAAGTACTCTAGTATCTATTAGACTTCTGTTAATTTTAATCTTGAAATGATTTTACTTGAAATTATACACATATTCAATACATATATACATATAGCATCCTTCCTATACCACCTATTACTGCCTTGAAAACATTTATATCTTAAATCTCAAGTGTTTATTACCATATCTATGATATGGAATCCAGAATGGATTATTTTTGCTTTTAAATTAAAATTACTCATGGAGAATGATCAAAAGAAATGTTATATTATACCCTTCCACCAGTTATTAGACCTCAAACATGAAGACTGCTGATATCAGTGCATATCTGCATAAGAGGCTATAAGAAGGCAAATTCTACCCTTTGAGCTCTACCTGGGGACATTCTCCTCTCAGACTCTCTCACATATCTATCAGGCTACAGAAAGAAACAGTATCAAGCAAATGTTAATAGATTTTATCTTCTTTGGTCCTCATAACAAGCCTGTGAGGTAGAAACCACAAACATTATAAAACCCATTTTACAGATGAGGAAATTAAAGTTTAAAAAAAGTAATAGAGACAAAATATGACTAGGTCAGTGTTGTGCAACCTTTTAAGCTTGGTGTGTCAAAATTCACCAAAAAACTGACTGTAACTGGGTGGTGTGTCACTTTGAGAAAAAAAACCCCATAATTTCACCATAATTTCATGATATTTATAATTTAAATAACAAAAATGTATAATTGTAATATATAATTGTATATAATAAACCAAAAACAAATTATTTAACTTACCTGCTTAGTGACTTCTTTGTTCATCTGTCAGTTGGTTTCTTTTGTTGGTCTTGATATTATTTAACTTGTGTGGAGTGCTGTGAACTAAGATAAGTAGGGGGAGGGGGAATTCTTTAACTAACCTGCCTATTAGTGACTTTTTGTTGCTGAATTTCAATGGCTAATGAAAATTCATTTAGCTGCTAAATCTTCAATTGAAGGTTGGTATTTTGTATACTTCAAGCCCAAGCAAGTGCTACTAACTTTATCTGTCAATCTGTTTCTTTTGTTGGTTTTGATATTATTTAACACTGAGAATAAGGTCTCACAAAAGTATGTAGAGGGAAAAATTGTGAGTAAAGCCTTTGCTATATTTTTCAGGGTACTAAAAGTGTCTGGTAATTGGTTCCAGGCACTTCAAATTTCCTGTTCATAGTGACACTCCTCTTGATTCTCCAAGAGGCACCTTTCCAGATTCTCAAGCTTTGACCTCAAGTTGACAAACACCTGAGCCCAGATGCTGTCTCGAAATTCTGCAAGTTGTATCTCCAAATGATCAATTTGCATCCATTGGAAACCATTTAATTCCAAAATACTGTAGACTACTACATCAGGATACTTAATTATTTTCATAGTCTGTTCTAGGCTTCTAAATTGATTAAATCTTATCACTGAAGTGGTCAAGTAATGAGTCTAAAAACATGCTAGTGCTTTATATGCAAGAGTTTCATTTCATTTTGTACAGCTGCACTGGCCTTCTGAAAATAATTTGTTACTCAAGGGAAATACTTATAAGTTTTAGTTTCTACATCTCGCTTGAAAATTTTAAGTTTACTTTCAAAAGCTTTAATGTAGCCAAACATAACATCAATACTTTTGCCAAAACCTTGTAACTTTAAATTCAGTTCATTAATATGAACAGAGAGATCTGTAAAAAACATCAGGGTGTCGACCCACTTATCATCATTGAGCTGAGGGAAGTTTCCCAGACCTTTATCCTCAAGAAATACCTTAATTTCTTCAAAGCACTCCACAAAACACTCAAGAACTTTGCCTCCGCTCAGCCATCTTACATTATTGTACATCAGCAGTCCACCGTAGGTGGAATAAACCTCCAGAAAAATGCAGAAAATTCTCTTTTGTGAAGGGGGCAAGCAGCTATTAAATTAACTATTTTTGTAACAACTGACATGAAGTCATTTAAGTGAGTGAATCCTGCCTTGGCACATAAAGCCTCCTGATGGATAATACAATGAAAAGGCACAATTGGATGTCCAATAGCTTCCGTAAACAATTTAACAAATCTGACTTTTTACCCACCATGTTTGGTGCCCGATCTGTCATCACTGACACGTCTTTAGAGATATCAATGCTTAGGTCACGGAATGTTTGTATAACAACCTTACACATTTTGCTTCCTGATGTACTTGGCACTGATACTAACCTATCAGCTCTTCTCTCATTGTGAGACCATCAGAATAATGACCAATAATGGCCAACTGAGCATGTGATATGACATCAGTAGTTTCATCAAGAGAGACTGAAAAATATTTACAATTACTTATGTCTCTCTTCGATTGATGTTGTATGTTTGTGTTCAGTCTCATTATTCGGTCTTTTATGATATTTCTACTGAGTGGTAACTCAGATATTCTCTTAATAATTGCATCTTTATTCTGCATATCATGAAATAGAACTGGTGCACATCTTAGGAGATTTTCTTTAATAAATTCTCCCTCACTGAGTGCTTTTCCATGCTGAGCTATGGAGTGAGAAATGCTCAAACTTGCAGATGTTAAATTTGTAGAACCTTTTACAAATTTCAGGATGGAATTAGATTGGCTCTTATAAAGGTGTAGCTGCCTAGAAATGTATTCCTTCCTTTCATCCTCACTTTTTTTCAAGAACTGGTAATGATTAGTTTCTAAATGTTTATTTATATTCTACATTCTGCTTACTACCATTTCAGTACATAGAATGCAAAATGATCTGCCATTTTTTTCTATAATGCCATACACCTCAGTCCATGTCTCTTGAAAGGCTTAGCTACTGCTACTACCACTTCCTTTACTTAACCTTGTTTTTTTTTTTATTTTTGGGGTTCTCCATCAGGGAGGCAGTGACAGAAGATAGAATTATAGATAGCCTGTTAGCCCTGCAGGCAATTAGGGGTTAGCTAGCCTAACTGACCACAAGATGGCACATGTCACTGCCTTTTAGGAAAGGGCAGGGTTAATAAGCAGAAATAGGGGTTAATAAGGATGCACAACAGTAATAGTGGTGAAATGGGGTACTATGGTGCAAGATGGCATTCCTTATGTAAATTAAGACAGCTGCCACCATTTTTAATGGCTGAAATGACATAAACCCTCGCCTCTCCCAGCCTCCCCCTCACTTATCTCAGTAATGATGGTCAATTAGAAATCCACTACACCCCAGAACAGTAGATTGGATGGTGGTTGCTGGCAATGGTGATCACAGGGCCCCCAGAGATGCGTCCCCCGTGGTATTCTGCTGCTCCCTGTTCTGCTGGCCAGAAGTGAGGTCAAACGTCCCCTAATGGCCCAAAAGTCCCAGAACTAGATACTCTGTGCCAGAGTTCTGTTGTTTTGGCCTACAGACCTCTGGCACAAAGTGTCTATGCTACACTACAGCAAAGGTTTCATCCTTAGCATGCGGCCCCATCCTTCTCTGTATGCGACGCATGTGGCCGTGTATCATCAAAAATGGCTATGCGTGTCAGTGCTGACATGTGTGTCATAGGTTCGCCATCAGGGATCTAGGTCATCCTGATTACAAGTCCAGTATTTGATATCCTTGGATACAAATTAGATAATCTTTGGGATCATTACTTTTTAAGTTGCTACTAGAGTCACATGATATATAAAATTAACAATAAAGGTAATACCCCCTTTCAAATGATCATCCATACACTTGAGTATCTCTATGAATAACTCAAAATAGTAATAAAAATAATTATTTTGAATGATATAAACACTGGACAAAGTTGAAATTACAAAAGTGCAAATAAAAAAGAATGCAAAAAGCATATGGGAAGGAGCTTTCCACAAGGATAGAAAGAATAAAGTAATAATCCATTTAGATTTGACATTAATCAGATGTTTAATGCATCCATGTTGGGGCTCTAAAGTTAAAAATAATTAATTAATATGGAGAATTTGGGAAAGGATCTAGAGAAAAGTTTCAAAGGCTAGAATCCTGTCAAGGCTAAAGTATTTAGAAAGTATCTTTGAAGAACAGGAGCTCTATGGCCTGAGAACAGAAAATTGAGGAGAGATTTAACAATGGTATTCAGATATATGAAGAATTTTCAGGGTATGTTCTCCAGATATTTTCTGTCTGTGCTAATAATCAGACAAGGGGAATTAAGGTTAAATAAACCATGAAGATTTAGGTCGCATAGCAAACTACATCTTGGTAATGAGGGGTGCTACATTGGTTTTATGGAAGATTGCTCAATTTTGTTTCTAGAAATCTTTTAAAAAAGAATTCATAGTTATTATATTTCAGTGATGGTTTAAACTCTTACACTAGATTTCTAACAGGTCATTCTTACTCTACTTTCTCCTCCTTCCAAACTCTCTTTCACATCTTTGTCAGCATTATCTTCCCAATTTAAAGATCTTGTCAGGTTATTCCTCTGCTCAAAATTTTTCAGTGAGACCCTATAGCTAGGAACTCTTTACATCCTATACCTGACAATCAAGGCCTTGCACAATTTCAGTTCCATACAAATCCCTGCCATATGATCAGCATTCCAACCAAACTGAATTCATAGTTTCTATAGTCAGGCCCAACACTTTCTCACTTTTTAGTTTTAAACTAAGCTCTTCCCTATGCCTAGATTGCCACCCCTTACTATACAATAAATATCTTGTTGAATTTGTAACCATCTCACATCATCTACAATGATCTTAATAAGTATTCATTGATCTCTCTGATTAGTCGTGTCTGTTATTGTTATTGTTGTTCAGTTATTTCAGTCTTGCCTGACTCTTTATGACCCTATTTGGAGTTTTCTTGGCCAAGATACTACAGTGATTTGCCATTTCCTTCTCCAGCTCATTTTATCAATAAGGAAACTGAGGTAAACAGGGTTAAATGACTTGCCAAGGGTTACATAGCTATAAAGTGTCTGATGCAGGATATGAATTCATGTCTTCCTGGCTCCAGGCCTTGTCTATTCTTCCCTAAAGTGTTATATAACCGGTACATCTAGGCTCAGTAGATTGAGAGCCAATCCTAGAGATGGGAAGTCCTGGGTTCAAAATCTGGCCTGAGATACTTCCTAGCTGTGTGACCCTGGGTAAATAGCTTAATTCCCATTTATGGTTTTTCTGCCTTAGAAACAATATGCAGTATTGATTCTAAGACAGAAGGTAAGGGTTTTTTAAGTGTTATATAACCATATACTTTTATCTTTTTGATGAATTTATAATGTGTTATTTTATAATTATTTGTGCTTCACATTCCCACATAATAATAACAATCTAACATTTAGAGAGAATCCAAATGATTCTGAAACACTTTCTACTCAATAACCCTGTGAATAAATAATAAAAGTAGAATAAGTCCCATCTCATGAGTAAGAAAACTGAGGCTCAGAGAAGTAAGGACATTTGTTTAAGTTTACATATCTGTCTGAACTGGGACCTTGAAATCAGGTTTTGTTTTTGTTTTTTTTAAACCCTGACCTTCTGTCTTAGAATCAATGATTCTAAGTGTTACGATTAAAAATAATAAAGACTGATGTAAATATAGAAATTAGTAGTTTAATTAAAGCCATGGCCATGCTGGTAAAATATATATAAGACCGTGCCTATCTTTTATATTTACCGCTGGAGCCCATCTTCTAGCCAGCCCTCAGGAAGGTCAAGAGGCCTTACTTTCGGTTCTCCTCCCATTTAAACTGTCCTATGTGTCCCCACGCCCAAAGAACTGGAAACCGGAAACCCATTGGACCACGGGAAATGTAGTTTGATAGTCCCCACGTGTCCATAGAATATTTGTAACATACTTTTAAATGGCATCTCTCCAATTCCAAATATACAATTGAAAGGAATTTGAACAGGCAGTGATGAAATAAAGCTATCTCTCTTTGCAGATGAAATAATGGTATATGTAGAAAATCCTAGAGAATCAACCAAAAACTAATCAAACCAATTAACAACTTCAGCCAAGTTGTAGGATAAAAATACAAAAATTCATCAACATTTCTCTATACTACAAATAAATCCCCACAGAAAGAGATAGGAAGAGAACTCCTATTTAAAATAACTTTAGATCACATAAAATACCTGAGAATATACCTGACAATACAAAACCCAGGTACTATATCATCACAACTACAAAATAATTTTCATACAAATAATTTTAGATTTAAACAATTAGAAAAACATTAATCGCTCATGGGTAGGCCAAGCCAAAATAATAAAAATCATAATTCTTCTAAGAGTAATTTACTTATTCCGAGTCATAGCATTCAAAATACTCCAAAATTATCTCATAGATATAGAAAAAATAATAACAAAATTCATCCAGGAGAAAAAAAATGACCATGAATATTAAGAGAATTGATGAGAAAAAATATGAAGGAAGATGATTTAGCTGTATCAAATCTCAAACTATATTATAAAGTGGAAATCATCTAAAAAATGTAGTACTAGCTAAGAAATAGAATAGAGGATCAATGGAATTCTATATCCTATATCATACTACTTGCCTTCTTGTGGATGTGGATGGAATGGGAAGGAGAGAGAACATGGATTGTAAAATATCAGAAAACAAATATTTTTAAATTGTACTAACATAATCAGGGGGAAATAAAAATATATTATAATTTAAAACATTATGTCCTATTTTATCTTATTTGTATTAATCAAATATTCCCTAATTATATTTTGATTTAGCATCTACTGCAGAGTGTTGGGGGACTATCAACCTGAAAATTGTGCATTTGATATATCTCTAAATGATTAAGACTATTAAGGGTCCTATCATATACTTATCTGATCACTATATTTTTCTACCAAGTTTGATATGAGCCCAAATGACTTTTCTTAAGCCCTTAGTGTTTTGTGCCTTGTCTGTTGGTGTTTTTTTTATTTGTAAGAAGATGGTGTGTTTATACCTAGGGTACTGAGTTGATAATATGTCAAGGTACAGAAGTTCTCAAATCAACTAAGTAGGTAAGTAATGAGAAGTTAAAATTCCCCCAAAATGTGTTGCAGCCCTTCATACAAGGCTAGAACTCAATGCAGAGTCTACAGGAGTATCAGAACAGTGTGCAGAAAGCACAGCAAAGGAATACGTAGGATGAAACTAGGGAACAGAGAGTATTCCATTTTGGCTAGGACACTGTGCTTTAAGGCAGAAAAAGGTAACTTTGGGACAGATTGGTCTTCTGTGACAGGATTGGCCACCTCCTGTTTGGCATCTAATGATCTTCAAAAGCTGATCCCAACCCATCCTTTCAGTTTTATAATATATATTTCTTCTCTTCATGAATCCTACAGTCAGCCAGAAAGATCTTCTTTGCTGTTCCTCAGACATAAGACGCCATCTTTCATCTCTGCACTGCAACTGACTGTCCCCTACTTCAGGTATTCTCTCTTTCCCTGCCTTCAAATTTTAGA
>NW_025342010.1:0-10880 GCF_016433145.1 Gracilinanus agilis | reverse complement strand
AGATCAGTTTTTTCTCCATCTCTTATAAACCTCAGTTTACAAATGAGAAAGTATACCCAGTGATGTAAAGGAAATTGGTTAAGATCCCACAGGAAGCAAATTTTTTAAGCAAGACTTGAATTTAGGACTTCTAACTCTAGAGCTTTCTGTTATCACCCTTAATTTTACCTTCCCCATTTAGTGTACTCAACGTACTCCATTGCTCCTTGATGATAATGAGCTTCTTCATCTCATAAGCCAGGATACTGCCTTTAGGGATAGACATTCCCGACTCTTCATTCCTGTGGCCTTTGCTTTCACTCTATGGAGGGAGAATGAGGCTTGTAAGGAAGCTTAGGCTCTGGGTCTGACAGACTTCCTTGTAAAAGTCCTGGGATTTTTTATTTTTAGGTGGAGGGCAGCAGTTGTACCCAGGAAAAAGGAAGAGGAGAGTGTTATAAGTGCCATTGACACACTGCACTCCTTCTCCCCCTTCCCCTCCATGCTGCCCCCAGATAATGGCATGGGGCTCAGAGGAATTAGAAGCAATTCATTCATTGCATGGAGCAGTGAGAAAAGCAATTCATTCATTGCATGGAGCAGGGACGGTGGAAAGTTGGAGTTGGGGTGAGAGCAGTGGCTCAGGACAATGAGGGAAGTTCTATAACACTTTATTTTAAATATAAGGAAATTTAGGTCTGAAAGGGGAGAACATCTTCACTAAATTCCATCCTTACAGCTAAGACTTGAAACCAGGTCTCCTGACTCTTGGTTGTTTGAGAAATACAGACACTTTGAACTGTAGCAATCGACACTTTCCAGAAGCACTGTGTTGGCATGCAGCTAGCTAACTAACATGTGCCCTATTCCAAGGTGTTTTGAGTCAGTCTCAGATCCAGGCCTCAAGATCTTTGGCCCCTACCTTCATCCCAGGGCCTTCTCTAATGACCTCAGGGCCATTCCTAGGCCAAACCCACCTCAAATTGCCAGCCTTTATTTTTTTGTCCAGAATTCTCCAAGTTGTACTTTTGTCTGCTCCTGACTATTTGGGGTTTGGCCTCCTGGGCCTCATTGGATTCAGTTTCACCACCTGTCACAAGGTCACCGGCCTCTGAGCAGTCCAGTTGCCTGCATGTCTGCCTTATTGGACCTTTGTCTAGTTATTGATAGATGGAATTTGCTCACCCCTATTCATTCTTTAGATTTTAGCCACCAGGTATATGTACATCCCACCCCACTTAGAATTCAGTGGCATGGGGGGAAGTCTATGACCCACATGTGCTAGTGAATGATGAATCAAAAACAACTGACTGCCCCCTGGGTAGTCCGAAGCAAGGTTAAGCTGCCATTTGTCCACCTAGAACTGGAAGGTGGAAGCAGGAAGTGACGCAAAGAACTATTTTTAAAATATGATGGTAACTTACTGTGAGGGAGGGCTTGAGACCTCAGACTGTTTCCCTTTGGATTGTCATGTGGGTGAGTGAAAGGCTGATTCCCTTTCTTTGTCTTTTTTGGAGGTACTAACCTCTCCAAAGAGGCCTCTCATCTTGGAGGAGGCCTCATGGCTAAAAGCCTTGTTTAATTAACCTCTGTGCCCCACCTTTGCTGGGGCCTCTGAAGCCCTGCTTGATCCAGACCTTCCAACCAGGCCAGAATAACTCTCTCTCTCTCTCTCTTTCTCTTTCTTTTTGGCTTGACTGGTCATTTCAAGCATGGATTATTCCAGGCTTTTTGCCTAAAGTCTCTCCCTTCTTCAGGCCACCCTCCCTTCAGATGCCAAAATAATCTTCCTAAAGTATAGCTATTCCTCAGTCATTACTCTAATCAGTAAATATCGGTGACTCCTTATTACTTCTAGGATCAAATACAACATCCTTATTTGGTTTTTAAAGGCCTCCACAAAACGATCCCTTCCTACCTCCCTCGCCTTCTTTCACTTTGTTTTGTTCTTTGTATTCTAAGATGCGGTGACACTGGTCTTCATTCTTTTTCCTTTTTTTTTTTTTTTTTGTTTTTTTTAAACCCTTGTACTTTGGTGTATTGTCTCATAGGTGGAAGATTGGTAAGGGTGGGCAATGGGGGTCAAGTGACTTGCCCAGGGTCACACAGCTGGGAAGTGGCTGAGGCCGGGTTTGAACCTAGGACCTCCTGTCTCTAGGCCTGACTCTCACTCCACTGAGCTACTCAGCTGCCCCCCATTCTTTTTCTAACACAGAGCATTCCATCTATTGATGCCATGACTTTCACGGGATCTACCTCATGCTTGGCATGATCTCACTCCTCATCTTCACCTCTTGGCTTCCTTCATGTCTCAGGTCAAATATTAGTTTCCACAGGAAGCCTTTCCTACTTCCCCACAATTCTAATATCTTCCCTCTGACATTTCCTCCTATTTATATTGACTATGGAGTTATTTGATATCTCAGGGTATAAAGTCTTTAGCCTGGAGTTCAGAAACCTCGAGTTCAAAACCAGGCTCAGATACTTGTTAGCTTTGTGACGATGGACAAGTCTCTCACCCTGCGTTTTACTCAGTTTTCTCAGCTGTAAAATAGGTAGTTGTGAAGATTAAATGAGATATTATTTATAAAGTGCTTAACAGAATGTCTGATACATAACAGGTATTTTTTCCTTCCTAGACATCTTGTTTGAAAACATTCCTTTGCATTTTGTCGACTTCATTAGATTTTGAGCTTCTCTCTCTTTTTTTTCCCCTCAATATTTCTTTATATCTCCAGTGCTTAGAGGCACAGGGTCTGGCTATAGTTCATGCTTAGAAATGCCTGTCAAGTTGTAATTCTCAATTATTCACATTTCTACCACCTATTTTTGCTTTTCCCTAAGAAAATGTTTTAAAAGGTTGGCTTCTCATTACCTTGACATTGTGTATACGTAGACCTTGTCAGAAATTGGTGTATACTTAGTGAATGACAGTCAATTTTTAATATTGCGATTTTAGGATTATGTGTTTAGAGCCCAAAGGTAGTTTACAGAAATAGCTGGTCCTTTGCCCCATCAAGGTGAAAATCTCAAGGGCAGAAAGAAACTAACCCAGGATTCATACTTAGGTCCTCTGTCTTCTTGTGTAGTGCTCTTACTTCTAAACCTTTGTTGCCTCTTTTGAATTGGTTATAATTCTGTGTTGTCATTTTTTAAATTGAATTGTTTTATTTTCTGATCCTGAACTGCTGGGATGAGTTTAGTCTTTGACAGTTTAGAACCTGAACTTGTGGCTTTGGTTCAGGGTTAGTAAATGGTAGACTTAGAAGTGTGGCATATCTGTGAGGAGGACAAAGAAAATATTTTCCTCCCAATGTGTTTGGTAGCTAGTGTTGACTGTGAGAACCTCAACACATCAGTTAAGCATTAGTATTTTTACTCTTTACCTCATAAGAGTTTTGTAAAGAACATCATTTGAAAATATCAAAAAGTTAGAGAAATGTGAGCTGTTCTACAAAGGTTATTATTCTCATTTTGCAGGAAAAGAAACTGAGACTTAGAGAAATTAAATGATTTGTTCAGGGTCACACAATTAGGAGCTAGTAGAAACAAGATTTGGTAATAACTGGTAAAAACAGGTTTTCTGACTTCATGTCTGGGGTCTGTCTCATTACAACAAGCTGCCATGAATTTTAGGATCTTTTCGAACTACTGTGATCCTTCTTACTGGCTTATGCCCTACTCCCCAAACAGAATTGACATAGCCCGCAGGTGGCCCAAATGCCATTTACTAGTCTTGATAATGAGCTGAAACATAGTGGGAAAAACAAAGGACCAGTAGTCATGGGGACCTGGATTTGAAATTCCTTTGTTACTCACCGTGACCATGGTCAAACTTCTCAGAACCACAGTATCTGTCCAGGAAAAACTGACAATCATAGAATCAGATTGAAAATTGGAAGAGATTTTATAGGTCAGTGAGACCTAGGGCCTCATTTGATAGATGAGGAAACTGAAGCACCTAGAAGTTAAGTGATTTATAATTGAGATTATGAATTTGATGAGATATAATTGAGATTATGAATTGTATTATGTAGCTCACAGAGCCGTTAAAATACTATTCAAAGATGAGGTAATATAATCAGAGGGATTTCTTTTAATGCAAAGAACAGTGGAATTGTAGTGTAGAGAAGAAAGACCCCTACCCTCTTATACTTGATTTGATTTAAGTGATAGTGATAAGTTTAATCCTAATCAATATTGTGATTTTAAAGTGATTATTGTGATAATTAGATTAAGTCTACACTGCCCATCTTTAGATTTAATCACCAAAGGTGAGAGCACCTTCCTATTCTGGGAGGTCCTAACCAACCTGTGCTAGAGTGAGTGATGAATCAGTATCTACGCTTTCTATGAGAAGGCGTCTATTGTGATTGGACACTCAGGCTAGGGGAAGGCATTGGAAGTGATGCATATGTGACTGCTATAAAAGAGGGACTTGAGTGAGTGAGGCGGCTGGTTTGATGAAGGAGACCTGAGGGATCTTTGCTGGTTATTGACTAAGACTGTTCCACGTGGTGAGTTTAAAGACTGAATCTTCTTGAACTTCTTTCTATTAAGAAGCTTCCTTTTATAGACTCTGTGAATGAAGTTTGCTCCATTCATCTCCCAGCTTCAGGCCTTTTAACCCTCGACTGAGGGTTAAGATCTACCTGGACTAATCAGTGGAATAGATTCTTATTTCCTTACTTCCTCTCTCTCTTCTCATGTAAATAAATTTCCATAAAAATCAATCTTGATTTGAGATTATTCTTAATTGAGGATTGATAGTGGTTCAATCCTCTGGCGACCATCTTTAATATATTGAATCCATAAAACCCCCTTTTCACCCTTACATTAGTATAATTCCATTATAATCTTAATTACAATAAGTAGAATTCATGATTTTATAAGGATCTCTAACTAAAGCATAAAACTGCTTCTAAGGAAATTTCCAACCCCTCCCTAAGTCCCATTTCCCTTCTATCATAAGATGCTGACCATTTGAGTTCCAGGTCCTGGAATGCTGCATCATGCCCGGATATGGTGCAAGAATGCTCCCCCTTTCCTATTTGGAAATAATCATCTGCTCAACAGATCAGATGAGCCCTGAGATAATGGTCATCAGTATTTCTTAGTAAGGGTATTGCCTTGTGATTTGACCTTAAGACTAATATGGGTTTTCCCTTAATAAACTTGCCAATCAGCTTTGTAGCTGGGTAAGTGTCCAAAAGAGCCAACCTGATGCTGCGTCTTGTGATAAAATCATCATCCTTGTTTGGAAATATTCACTTTGTCATTGTCTTGGTATAAAAACCGGGTCTTTGCTGCTGAGCCTTTGGCGACTGCTGGTTTCTAACTCTGTAATTGGCCTGCAGAGTGTAGGTTTCTATGGAGGACTTGGCCCTCTTCTAATGAACTCTAAAATTCTACCTTGACTTGGAGAAATTTGGCTTTTGACTTTATTTATTGAAATTGTTTAAATTGAGGCGATGGGTAAAATTTCTGCGACAGTAGCCATTTTAACCTTTTAACTGATTTAATACATATACACATACACATGCATGTATGTATATGTATTCATATATCTATATAGACACTCATGCATATATACAATGCACATATTAATATATACATAAATATATGTAATACCCTATGATATATTAACACATGTATATGTATAAATGCATGTGTATTTGTGTGCATATATGCTTATATATACACACACCTATATGTTCTCATCTGTTCAGTCAGGGCAGATTCTGTACCTTGATAAATGGCATTCCTAGCAAAGATAATTTCCCAGCTATCTTCTTCTTGTTGGTGGCCTGGAGAAGAGGACTATTCAGGATTTTCACAGACTTATTCACCACATACAGGTCTTCATTTCTCCTGCAGTACTTTATAAGGAGAGAATCCTCTGGAATAGATAGTTTCCTGGAATATGTAAGTGAGAAAGATGAGGAGTAGATACTGAGAAGGGTTCTCGTCTGCTCCTTTGGGGATGTTCTCCTCCTTAGAGCATTGCAGAGTTTAAACTTTTATATTTCCCAGCTTTCAAAGCATGAGTTAGGGAAAGGATTTGTGGTCATTGGGCCTAAGACTTTTGGGGACATTAGGAGACAATTAAGGAAACAGATCTGTTCCTGCCACCAGAATATCTAAATACTGCCCTGCCACTTGGTGAGCATGACTGGCCCTAAATATAGGCCAATGTCATTCTGTATTGTGTGGTTTGAAAAACAGAAGGACCCCATCATAAATAATCTCTCCTTTACCATCTCCTGGATTTTCACTGGCCGAATCACTGTGAACTCAGATAGAAAAGCCTTTGCAAGTGTAAATATGACATCTGGTGGGCTAATAATCTCCCCTATATACAGTGCCCAGCTCTGAAAGGGTGAGACATGAAGCAGGTTATTTTATTAAGGAAAAAGGGGGAAGAAAGGGCAATTCATGTAGATAACTATGATAAAGATTACTGGGTAGTTGGAAAAAAAGAGGGGCATGACAAAGAAGTTGGGGTATTAATAGGAGAGATATGTATTGGGGTAGATGCTGAGGACAAATTCCAAGTAATTGAAAAAAGGTTGTTTATTTATTTAGAATATTTTCCCATGGTTCCATGATTCATGATTTTTTCCCACCCCTCTTCCGTCCCTGCTCCCAGAGCTGACAAGCAGTTCCATTGGCTTATACATATATCATTGTTCAGAACCAATTTCCATGTTATTCATATTTGCAATAGAGGTTCACTTAAAGCCCAAACCCCAATCATATCCCTATCAAACCACATGATCAATCATGTTTTTCTTCTGAGTTTCTATTCTCACAGTTCTTTCTCTAGATATAGATAGCAATCTTTCTCACCAATCCCTGGGGATTGTCCTGGGTCATTTCATTGCTACTAGTAAAGAAGTTTTAGTAATTTTTATTTGGGGAATTAATTCAGATTCACTTCAAGGCCCAGTAGTTGTGCTGCCAGTTTAGAGGCTGCCTCATGTAATGGAAAATATCCTGATTTAGAGTCAGGGGACCAGATTCCAGTTCTTCTCTGATATTTACTGGCTCTATGACCCTCCTCAAGTCACCTAACTTCTCTGAAGCTGTCTGGAAAATGGAAATCATAATACTTACATGACTTGCCACAGATAAAGTTGTTGTAAGGAAAGGGATTGAAAAGCTTCGGTCACTTTAAAAACATGAACTAGAACGTGGCTTCCACTTTAAAGATGTAGAACATATACCAAGAACATACCAAGAATAACAAACATTTCCTTCGGACTTTAGGGTTGGGCTTTCATCACAACAATCCCTTGAAGCAGATCATGTAGATCTTATTATCCTCACTTTAGAGATGAGGAACAGAAACTCTGAGAGGTAAACTATTTTACCCCTGGTCACACAGCTGATCATAACAAACTACAGCCCACTTATTTTTGTTGTATCAGATTTGTAGCTGGACCTACATAGCACTGGATTTTGAAATTGAACCTAGATTTTATTCTTCAGGTTGTGTGATTTCCTTCCCACTTGGGGAGAGATAACAGTGGCTGCTGCCACTGTACACTCATTTTTTTCAAAACCCTTACCTTCTGTCTTAGAATCAATTGGTTCTTAGGCAGAAGAGCGGTAAGGGTTAGGAAATGGGGGTTAAGTGACTTGCCCAGGGTCACACAGCTAGTAAGTGTCTAAGGCCAGATTTGTACTCAGGAAGATGAGTCTTCCTTACTGAGTTCAAATCTACTCTAACCTATGCACCACTTAGCTGCCCCTTCTCAGTGGCTGATAAGAAGCTTCAAAGGAGACTTTGACTATTTTTCTGAAAGACAGCTACCCCATTACCTGGGGTCAGGGTTAATATAAAATGGGTTATTTCCAATGGGATGTCTTCCTAATAAGGTCTCTCCCATCCTCTAGGACTAATGAGAAATTCCCTGGCATCTGATCTCTACCCCCTGTCTGTGGACCTTACCTTTCCTTCTGCAGAGTTTTCCATGTGTCATTGTGGACAGAAGTAATACACAACTCCAGTGAGGCCTTACTGGAATTCTTGACTCCACCAGAGACCCCCATTTCTACCCCGGCTTTCACATTCAGACCTGTCTCCATCTCAGTATCTACATTGTACTCCAGCTGAAGACACCTTTTTTCTAGAAAACCTGGATGAGAGATAAAAACAGGGGCCTGAGATTATTCTGAGAGCAAATAAGCGTCCAAATGGGTGACAGATTGGGCATGACTCAGGCTTAGGTCATCTCTTGGTAAATTGGAATAGAGATGATCTTTAGCATCATAGGTTTGTGAAGTCATCTCTTTAGCTGGAAAGGAACTTAGCATCACATCTAGCTCCTTCACACTATGAAAAAGGAAACTGAGACCTAAGAGGGTAAGGTACTTGCTCAAGGTCACTCAAGAAATGCATATGCCTTTCACTTATTAATCATGTGATTCAAGACAAGCTGTTTCATACTCCATGCTTGGAATGGATTCTGTTCCTCAACCCATAGACTCTCTTCACTGAAGGCCCAGCTTTAGGCTCATATCCTCTATGCAGGCATTTCCATCTCCCTTCCATGCCACCATACCTCCAAGCTAGAAATCACAGCCTTGGAAACTCTGAGTTGGATGGAATCCAACAAAGCTACCTTCCTGCCTCCTTGGAAGGAATCCCAGAGACCACCATCTGGTCCAATTCTTTTGTAATCAATTCCCCCCTCTATAATGCCTTCAATTAGAGGCTACTCAGCCACTGACTGAAGCCTTTCAGGAATAGGAAATTCACTATTCATCAATCATTCAGTTCCTCAACAAGTATTTATTAAGTGACTAATGGAATAGATACTAGGTTGGGTGCTGGTGATACAGGTATGGAAAATGAAACTGTATCTTTTTTGGCAGCATATTTCATTTTATTGTTCTGTAACCCCAGTGCCTGGGATAGTGAAACTTTAAATTCTTAATGCATGATTATTACATTAAGTTTAAATTGTGAGTATGTATGAGTTTCTCTCTTTTTTTTTAACCCTTACCTTCCGTTTTGGAGTCAATACTGTGTATTGGCCCCAAGGCAGAAGAATGGTAAGGGTAGGCAATGGGGGTCAAGTGACTTGCCCAGGGTCACACAGCTGGGAAGTGTCTGAGGCTGGATTTGAACCTAGGACCTCCCATCTCTAGGCCTGGCTCCCAATCCACTGAGCTACCCAACTGCCCTCCAAGTTTCTCTTTTCTAATAGTCTATTAATTCCTTAAGATCAGGGACTGTGTGTTATCTCTCTTTGTGTCCTCAGTATGGGACTTTTTACAAAATAGGCCCATAATAAATGTATCTCTCAAAGGCATCATGCTGACTCAATGGATAGAGAGTGAGGCATGGGTTCAAATCTGGTCTCAGACACTTACTAGCTATGTGACCCTGGTTAACACTTAATTCTAATTCCTAAGCCCTTCTGCCTTGGAACTCATACTTATCCAAAAGATGGAAGATATGAGTTTTAAAAAATAGTCTCTATTTCAAATCAAATTTATTTAAATTTAAATTATCTATTTGTATTGCATCTGTGTGGGACAGGGTCACTAAAGGTGGACCCCACCACTGAAAGAAGTTCACAAACACAGAGCTCAGAAGCCAAAGTAGAAGACCACAGATTATTCTTTCATGAAAGGGACATTATCCAGCTTTGGGTGCCTAAGAAATGTCAAAATATTGAGTCTAAAGACTCAATTTATAGGGTCTTGCAATCAAAGAAACCCCACTTCACCTTTTGTTTGGAACAGGCATCATCATCTTTGATATCTTTAAAAGATAATGAATTACTAAATTGTAGATTACAATAAGTGAGTTAGATATCTAGTTAAAAGAGAAGTAAATTACTGGGTTGTAGATTAGAAGATAAGGGAGGATTATTATTGGGTGGAGACTCTTAATCCCCAGAGAACTACTCCTCAAGGCCTTGTTTTTAGAGGGGAGGGAGTGTTCTAAAAGCAATGGAAAGTACTAACTTCTAGCTAGGTTCTTAACACTTCTTTTGAGAAAGATACAGATTATATCCCACTCTTCTTATGACCATAATTTGTTCCCCCTGTCACCTAATTGTTTAATAACTATTATCTTAGCCCCAGCTTCTGTAGGAAATACAGAAAATCATGGGCCATATAGTCCTGAGCTAAAGATTCAAGCTGCAATTATGGTCAATTAAAACTAGAGATCCCCTTTTATAACTGTTTCTAGAGAATCTTGACAATGAGTACAATTCATTAAAACCTCACTTAGCTAACACTCGATAAATTCTAACCTTGAAATAAATATCCTTTAAGAAAATCCATTTTAGAGATCAAACATCTCTTTCTGTCCTTCTTCCACCTTCCCTCTCTGTGGCCAGCAGAGGAGAAAAGCGGGGGGTGGGGAAATGTTGAACAGGTCTTTTCCCTGCCACTGTCTTCTCTAAAATGCAGAGGGCAAAATCCCTTTTCACTCAGAGAAGATGTTTTATAAACATCTTACAGTTTAAGAAATTCAAAATTCACACATTGGTTCCTTTTTGAATCTCTTAATTTTTTCCAACCTCCCCCATGCTCCTGAATGATGGGAAAGAGTGAGACAGAGGTAACTGATAAATCACATTGATGCTTTTCTTCTCAACCTCCCACCCCTGTATACATACAACACAGTCATCCAATACAGACAACAAACAGTTAAATAAAACTTGCTTCACACCTTAGCAGTCCCAGGGACCCAACCCCAAGTGCCATGCTGAGTCTGCTGATCTCTGACCCCTCTCACTGCCAGATCTGTGAGAAGAGAGATGGGACTTGGGGCTTTTACAATAATATACATATTCTGCAGTTCTTGGTTGAGTCAGGGAAATTCTTCCCTTTTACTCTGGCCACAAGTTTTCTTTTACTAGCCCAGCTCCTGAGGG
>NW_025342009.1:0-7150 GCF_016433145.1 Gracilinanus agilis | reverse complement strand
GAGAGAGAGAGAGAGAGAGAGAGAGAGAGATAAAAAGAAGAAATGAGGAGAGAGAGAAAAAGAAAGACATTATCTAGACTTTAAAAGTCTAAGTAAATGTCTCGTCCAACTCAGTAGCTCCTCTTTTCTTACCAGTCTCCCCGCCCCATATCCCTGGGCAATTCTTCTTCCATATCCTTTTATTGATAATTCACCAGGGGTTCATCCATTATAAATAAAGAGCCTCTTTTTAACTCTTTTGACACTGTATAGTCTCATTCTCACCATATGACCATCTTACCTTCTTTCTAGTCCTGCACCTATGATGACATTTTGGATGGTTTCTATTGTGCAGTTCTTGCTGTCATTAGTTACAGTCTACTCATATCCTCCTGTAGTATCTCCATTGCATTTTGGATTCATCTTAACTTTAATCTTCAAATGCTGTATCCATGACTTTCAGTCATATAGATGACTAGATGAATATTGTTCAGAAGATGGACTTTTGATCCTAAAGGAATACATTTTGTAGAATCCTAAAACTGTGAAGGACCCTAGGAATCAGTCATTCTAAATTTATTTTTCACATGAGGATGCTAAGGCTCAGAGAGGTTCTGCTATTTGACCAAGATCACACAGTTTGTCAAATTCAGATTATTTACCATGTCCAGTGCTTATTTCACTGTTGTACTTTGTCTTTTTTCAATGACATTTGTAAATTTTTTCTCACTAGAATAAAAGTTATTTAAGTCTAAAAGTGTATTAGCACTTCATGAAAACCACACACACACACACATATATGTCTATATGTATAGGAATATGCATATTAAAGATTCTGCAGGAACCAGTTTTAGACTGCTTCTGAAAACTGATTGTTAAATTTTCAGTGTGACCATTTACTCTTGGAAAATTGGCAAATACTATCTGTCAGGGCTTGTTTTACTATTCTCTTGACTGTCTAGATATAAGAAAGTGATAGATATAATGATAATATTTCTGATTAAACTTAAGTGTGTCATTCAATAGATTTATTTGGAGAGCTGCTTGTTGAACATTTATCAGTATATTACTACCTACATGATGCATGTTATTGTTCAATCATTTTTTTGTTGTTTTTGTTCACTTATTTCTGCCATGTCTAGATGCTTTATGACCTATTTCGAGTTTTCTTACCAAAGATATTGAGGTGATTTGCCAATTCTTTCTCCAATTTATTCGATAGATAAGGAAACTGAGTCAAATAGGGATAAGTGATTTGTCCAGAACATCATAACTAGTAAGTATTGAAGGCTAGATTTGAATTCAGGGAGATGAGTTTTTCGGAAGTCAGGCTCAGCACTCTATCCATTGTAACACTTAGCTATCCCATATAATATACATACTACGTAGGTATGTATGAATTCATTTATCTCTATATATATTTATGTGAAACTGGAAGTGAGTATATGCATAAGCTCAAATATAATTGAGGATATTTGGTTGTACATAACATTTATATCATAGCATCTCTATTGGTGCATTTACCAAAGTGCATGTATGTATGGTATATTTCAAAATAAATGTACATTGAAGTCTCAGTACACTCTGATTTCTACTTCTACTTCTCCCTGTCAACCTTCCACCACAGAATTCAGTAACTGCATAGGTCCTTTAAGCATTCATTTTTATGTAAATCAGGGTTTACCAAATCATTAACCTGAAAATTCCTTCAAATAGCAAACTCTCTTGATGTTTAAAATGATTAAATTACAAAAGTCTGATTTTTTACAACTTTGATAGCATATATCTATTGCCCAAAGTCAGTCTGATATCTAATAGTATCAGAAAAAGCAGCCTTGGACCCTTACTACACTTCATCACACTTTTTCCTTAATATAGACCAGTGGCAGAGATCATCAGAAAGATAAAGCCAACCTCAAAATTTTATAATAGCAAGATAAGAGTGAGGTCAATGTAGTAAAAAGGGGAAATCCTCTGAAAAACACAGACATTCTAATCAGCTTCATTTGCATCCTGCCATCAGGCATCTCCAATGTTATTGGGTATTTAGTAACCTCATCCACTTACTGATTTCCTTACACACATCCAGTTAGCAATGCTAAGTCCTTGCATCTGCCCCAACTCCTTTTTGGCTTGACTGAAAGAATTAAAGTGGTGATAAATAAAGAATATTAAAAGAAGATGAGGAACCTAGAGCACAAAACACTTTTCTGACCCAGAATATAAGTAACTGATATGTCTGGAAAAGGAGCTTTATATGTGGTCTGAGTGGGATTTTTGGAATGATCTTGGGAGCAGATGGGATTAGACAAGGAATGTCCATATCATTGGAGGATAAAAATATTCCCCTTTATTCTGGAGAGGGAGGTAAGGAGCCTTTAGTCCACAATTCATATTGCTGTCTTTCCAGCACGTTGTTGAAAGGGGAGGTAAAATAATAAGAAAATCGTATCCTACTCCTTGATATCTTTAGAGATTTTCAAGTTTAAACTAGATCTAAATGAGAAAGGAAAGAAAAGAAGAAAAGGAGCAAGGAAGGGAGGAAAAACAACAAGCTTTCCTGGATGGGAAACAAATCTCTTCTCTCTTCCCTAATGTTCAATTACTTTCATCAGTTTTTCCACATTCATCTGTCTTCTATGGCGCTGTCAGCTAAGAGACTCCCTCTAGGTCTAGACAGTTTCCTTAAACTCTTTTCCTTTCTGTTGTGAATCATCTGGAACAGAATTAGCCCTCTTCTTAGGTTACCAGGGAGGTAACACTCTACCTGAGGTCTCTCTGACCAAAATACCCCACAGCATAATTTTTCCCCCTTCACAGTGCTGAAATCTGTGGCTACTAAAATTCATGGGCATTCATAGGAAAAAAAAAGACCAAGTGCCAGGTAAATGAACCAAGCTAAGTGATATTTTAATGAAGACGTTATAAGAGGGCAGCATTCTATGTGGTAGTTCTTATATTTTGAAGATGAGGACAAAAATTAACGCAAAGCCAATGGCAACCCTCCTTCAATGTATTGACAGCATGCACTTGGCTCCTTTCCCTTCACACACAAGGACAACACAGAGGGGTTTTATAATCCAAATTCTATATTCAAAGGGACTCCCCATTATAATATCCTTCACAATTAGACATAGATTATGATTAAAGACTTCTCTGGTCAGTCCTTTCCACTTTTGAGCACCTCTAATTGTAAGGAAGTTTTTCTTGATGTCAGATTTAAATTTGCTTCTTTTCCTCACATCCATCACCAGATCCTATAATTCTGCCTTCTGAGGCTAAGCAGACCAAGTTTAATCCTTTCTCCACATGATAAAATTACAAGTACTTGAAGATGCCTATGATGTTCCCTCTGAGTCTCCTCTTCTTTAGACCAATTTTCTCTTGTTCTTTTAACCAATCTTTATAAATCGGATCAAATATGTGGAAAGCACTTAGCAAAGAATTTCACCCATAATGGGCTCAAAATAAATGTATATTCCCTTTGAACCCTTTTTTGATATGGACTCAAAGTCTTTCACTATCTTGGTTGCTCTCCTCTGGGCACTGTCCAGTTTATCAGATTCATTGAACTCTGCCACCCAGAATAGAACACAATATTCCAGATGTGCAGTAGATGCTTTGTTCTCTGTGATGTGTATAAACTAATTGATGGACTTCTCTAAGGTTCTATCATCTCTCATTTCACTTTTTGCCCCATTCCAAACTAGCCATCTCAGCTGTGTTCCATTCTCTAAAGACTTTCAGCTAGATGCCAACTCATCTAGAAACATGTCAACTAAATACAGTTTGAAGTATTAATACACTCAAGGATATCTATAGTTTAATAAGAAAACCTTGTAGGGAGCAAGGTGAGCTAGTGAATAAAGTATCAGACTAGCCTGGAGTCAGGAAGATTCATCTATGTGAGTTCAAATCTGGCCTCAGATTTTTACTAACTGTGATGCTAGACAAGTCACTTAAACCTGTTTGCCTCTTTTTTTCATCTGTAAAATGAGCTAGAGTAGGAAAAGGTAAACCATTCCCATATCTTTGCTAAGAAAATCCCAAAATGTGGTCACCAAAAGTGGATGTGACTGAAAGGCAATTAAACAACAAAAAGAGAATCTGGAGTAATAATAGAAGCCTTCAAGATCCCAAAAGAATAAATTTTAGCCAGAATAATAGCATCTGAAGTTTCTTAAAATGTGGAAAAATAAATATTTTAAGCAAGGGAATCATCTCAGGATTCCCTCAAGGGCTGCCTGCTTTATCTACAGAGAAATGTGCCCATTCTCAAAGGAGAAAAGAGCATCGAATTCTTGACTGGACAGGCAGTATCTGTGAATACTTGCCAGCTGATCTTGCTTCACAAATCTATGTCTGGATAATATCACAATAAATTTTTGAGTTGCCAATCTGTCCAGTGTTGTCTTCCCCACATTTTATTGTCTTCCCAGTCCATTGGGAAAAGATATCTATTATTTCGTCTATGAAGTCTTGGGACTATGGGGCTGAATTCTATTTTATGGATGCACATTTCAATTCTCATCTGCTGCTTTGATTAACTTTAAGGAGTTTTGAGGACCCATTATTGACAGAGCACAGTTGCACATAATGAAGGCCTAGTGGGTGTCCAGTTAATTTAACATATTCATCCTACCAGGGGATACTCAGGACTCCCATTCATTATTTAACAATGCCGCCACATTTTAAGTATTTTTGCAGCTTTAGCATTTCAGTGTTTGCCTGTGAGATTTATAAATATCAAGGGGAAACCTGCAATTTCTAGAGCCATTTTGCCAGCACATTACATTCTATAAAGTGAGGAACTTCATGATAGATTTTCACTTCCTTTGTGTGCATATGCATCAGAGCTTTATAATAATGCATGCAAAAAAAACCCATCTAAACAAAGAAAAAAAAAGGAAAAGCACCAAGCAAAAACATGAATACATAATACAGATGTGTTGGCATCTAAATATCTCATTTCTGCTTCACCTTTGGGAAGTATTTGAATCCCTCTAGGACAGAGATAATTTCTCAGGCAATTTTATTACACAGCCCTTGCAAAAGAACACATTTTACATAGTTATAATTGGAAAGAGGAAGCCTAGTATGAGAAGAGATGGTGCCAGAGGAGAAAAGGCAGATTGAGAGAGGTTAATAGGGTCACAGGGAATGTCTGAGGTAAATTTTGAACTCAGTCTAGTCCACTATCCACTGTATCACCTAGAACCTCAGATTTTGATTCATATCCTCTCTCTCACACAAGCTGGAGCTGCATGATACTGGGTAAGTCATCCAACCCAAATGGGCTTCAATCAACATTCAATGACAACTAGTAGAGCCATGAGTAGTTGGCCGTCTCCCTTAGGGGGAAGATTCTACTACTTTGTCAAAATACAGATCCTTTGGGTAAGATCATTGGATAAATACATAAAAACAGACATACATGTTATCATGCTTTTCAAATATACACACAATCAGAGTATTATCACTCACCATCTGTTTTAAATGCCAATTATATTAATAATGTAATTAACCTTCATTTTTCAGTACACATATTAGCAAATTATATATCTAAGTATATTTCAGCTTCTAATTAGAAACATTAAAAGAATTTGAAAACTGCAATGTCTTTATTTGAATCTACAAAGAATTCTCCTTCACAATAGTGGTATAAACAGTATTCAGATTTGTAGATCCTCATTCTCCCAAATTAAGGACAAAATCATATGTTCATCTTTAGACATATATTTATCTAGACATATACATGTGTCTAAACATGTCTAAACATGTATGTGTTTGGTCATATATGTGTGTACATAAAAATAAATATGGTTATTTTAGTAAAGAATTTATTTTAATACATATTAGTAATTTTTAAACGTTAGTGTCATGTTACACTATTCTTTCTTGGAGAAGAGCTCTATCTTTTTTTTTTGCAAAAGGAAGCAAATGATTACTTCCTTGTTTCTTGTAAGTGAATTCCTTAAAATTCACTATTGCATGAATCCCCAAATCCAGAGTTTGATTAAGCTTAATAAAATTCTTGAAATATTTCCGTATGGTTCTAATGGGTGTTAAAAAACAGTTGAGTAAATCAATCTCTACAAAAGAGATTTGATTTCTACAGCTGATAGAATATCATCCTTGGAATCCTCTTTAAAGGTGAAAGAGGTACTACCTTGAGGACAATGCTTAGGCTTAAAAGACATCTGTCTCTTTGTCATGTTCCAGACATTCCTCATCAGAAGAGATAGTATAAGTAAGGATTCTTTTTTGGAGTCTACATTTTGAGAAAGTTTTGTGAGATAGAGAGCAGAGGATATTTGGGACCCTGAAATTAACATTCATATTTCTAGAAATAGAATTGGATGCATTCTCTATTTGTTATTTGAGAATAGATTAGCTGGAGTAGCTCAGGGTAATGGAAGAATACATTATGAGGCCTCTTGAAGCCCTATTATTCAAGGATTCATCCCTCATCCAAACCTCCATCACTATCAAAGGCACTGTCCCTTGCTAAATAGTGGGGATAAGAGGAAGAAATCCTTTAACAATACTGTGTGAAAAATAAAATGTTACATTTTAGCATTTCCCCTTTTAAACAATAATGCCCCAATACCAGTTAATCTTTACTTTCTGGAATTCCAAAGTTTGAAGCTATTCAAGATGAAGCTAAAGGTATAGAGCCAATTTGTTTCCATGGCAGTCTGAAACTGATTCTAACTAGCCTCTTAATATATCCACCTACTTAGATTCTTGGAGGAAATATTTGAGTTCAAAGAAACATTTTGCCATTGCTTCTGTAGTGTCTAGCGTAGGGCTCTGCTGATTCTGAATATCCAACAAATGTCATAAAGTGAAACATTTATCTTTTCCTATCCTTAACTATTCCAAATTAACCTGGCAAGCTCTGCATAAGTATTTTTGTACTTTCGAAAAGGAAGCAAATTCTGAAAAAATTCCAAAGAGCATAACAACTTTAATGTAAGCCTAGTAGTTTGTTTGTGAAACTACGGTTATATTCTCTTATGTTTTTGAGGGAAAAAGTCAACTGATACTGTGTAGGAAGTACCACTTCATTCTGCCATGGGAGAAATTACCATGAGTAACTAATGATGTTTGAAATGGTTGAGAAAAAAGGTTCCTAACTCCGAAAAAAATGTTAAAGTAAAAAAAAAAA
>NW_025342008.1:0-1663 GCF_016433145.1 Gracilinanus agilis | reverse complement strand
AGGGATGTGAAGTAGAGCAATGCCTGCCTGTTATCTATAATAAAACATGATCAGAGCCAGCTGAAAACTCCCAACTCTTCTTGCTTTCTCCTTCTAAGGGGAAAAGCTGGTTGAAGCTATGTTAACATAGAACTTTGGGGCAGAGTGAGTGTTTGCAAAGAAGATACTACAGCAATGAGTGATCTACTCCCCTGTCTTCCCTTCTAGCATGAGTTTTGCATGGCCTCTCTCAGGCCAACAATCACAGTCATTGGATCATGACATGGCTGTTATTGTGGGCTAGACTGCCTCAGGCCGATTCCTTGGTAGTTTTGGCCCTATAGTAGAACAAAATGAGATATTTATATGTCACTCAATAGTTTTCAAAAGAAAGTTTGCTTGGCCTTCGCAGAGGCAGACAATCAACAGGCATAGTCAATGAGGACATTGCATTGATTCAGATAAAACTTTGCTCATCTAGATCCAAGAGAACGTTGTACATAGAACAATACAATAGAACATAACGGACTTTTATACTAGCAGCAATGCAATGACTCAGGACAATTTTGAGGGACTTATGAGAAAGAAAACTAGCCACATTTAGAGGAAGAACTGTGGGAAGAGAAACACAGAAGAAAAACAACTGCTTGGACACATGGGCTGATGGGGATATTATTGAGGATGTAGACACTAAACGATAACTCTAGTCCAACTATCAATAATATGGAATTAGGTCTTAATCAATGATACATGTGAAACTCAGTGAAATTGTGTGTTGGCTAAGGAGAGTTAGGGGGGTTTGAGGGAGAGAGAAAGAATATGAAACATAATTATGGGAAAATATTCAAAATTTAAATTTAAATTAAAAAAAAAACTTTCCTCATTCAGGATTAGGCAAGGTATTGGTCTGCTCAGAAAGAGCACTAAAGCTCTGTGTGCCATTTCGTATTGAGCCTTTCAGCAACCTGAACTAGTCCTTTGCACAGTGTAGTCTCTAGGAGAGTTTCTGAATCTCTTAAGAAAAATAACTAGAATGTCCTGTATGTGATAGGACTTTAGGAAGAGCTAGCCCAGCCTAAATGATATTACTCTAGAAAATACTGTTCCTATCACAGTTGTTTCATTATCTTTCTCTAATAAAATGGAATCCTACTGTTGGTCTCTTGTAGTCTACATATGCTGCTGAAGTTCAGAGATCATTGCTAGTCTGTTTTGTCTTAGTGGTTTAGGATGATCAGCTGTGATTCATTGAATTCTGTCGGTGACATAATTTCCTCAGAATACTGATAGCTAGCATTTATATAGCACTTTAAAGTTTGCAAAGTGTTTTACAAATAACATCTCATTTTATCCTCATAATAATTCTGTGAGGTAGTGCTATTATTATGCCATCTTACAAGGAGGAAACTGTGAGACATACAGGTTAAGTGATATTTCCAGAATCACAGAACTAAATAAATGTCTATCAGGATTTGAATTCAGGTCTTCCTGACTATAGGTCCTACCCTCTATCCATTGCACTATCTAGCAACTAGGTGGTGGAGTGGACAAAATATAGGACCTAGAGTCAGGAACCAGTGTCCAGTAGCAGAAACAAATATAAATATTTTGGAATATATCTTCCACTTAATTAAATGATAGTATAAATGCAGTCCACCTTATGTAACTGTGTAATTGAGATACT
>NW_025342007.1:0-1626 GCF_016433145.1 Gracilinanus agilis | reverse complement strand
CACAACCAGGGCGGAACCCAGTAGGGAAAAGAGCAGGGATGTGCTAATAAGCAAGAACAGGGGGGTCTTAGAGTCAGGGGGCCCAAATTCTTATTTCAGCTTCACCACCAGCCAGCCAAGTGACCCTGAGCAAATCAGTGATCTTTCTGCCTCTCAATTTTTCATATTTAAAATGGGGATACAACGATCCATGATCTGCTATAGAGTGTTTGCACAGAACAAATGAAATAAAGTATTAGCTACAAGGGAGGTGGTATCCTTGTTGTTTTGTTGTTGAGAGGCAGAAGATGAGGATGGGGAAGAGCCCTGGGCATGGTGGCAAGCAACCTGCATTCAAGTCCTGCCTTTGCTATTCATTCTCTGCTATTCATTCAGTAGCCTGTGGGCTACTCTCTGCTCCAGATTCCTTTCCCCTTCTAAAAAGTGAATGAAAGGGGTTGTACTAGATGATCTCTTTCAACTGGCTTGAACCCTGGGTTCCAGTCAGGAAGATCTGGGTTCAAACCCAGCTTCTGATACTTATAGCTGTGTGACTCTGGACAAGTCACTGACTGTCTCTAAATCTGTTTCTCCATTTATCAAAGGAGCGCCCACCTCCTGCTGTTTGTTGTAAGGAGCAAATGAGATTATATATGTGTAAAGGCCTTTGAATAAAATGAAAGTGATCATGATGATAATTCATTATCCTTCCTCTTTCCTGAGCCTTAGTTTTCCTATCCATAAATTGGGGATAGTAATACTCACATGACCTATCCCACAGGATTTTCCACAGGAAAATGCTTTGTCAACTTAAAGCACTCTAGGAATGAGCTATTCTCATTATTCTCTCTCTGAGTTCTGACAGAAAGGAATTTCAGACAATCTCCTTTTGTTTACCATCCCTCAAGTTTCAGACCCTACTAGGCAGAAGAACCTGAAGACAAGGTTTTGTTTGTCTAACCAGTTTCAGTCAGCTCTAGCCAAGCCAATCCAAGCTGATAGATCTGATAATAACTGTCTTTCTGATCAACATCCACCCACCTATAGAAGCAACTGCCTAAAGGCATTAGTTAACCTCGGGCTCTTGGCCAGGCTGGGGAGGGGAAGCCAGCTCTGGCTGGGCCTTTTCTCTGTCTCTAGGGAATGGCCAGAGAGCTGGAACAATCTTAAGTCTACTGCATCTATGGTTCAAGTAAATAAGCATTTATGAGGACCTACTACGAGCCCTCCTATGCCAGGTGCTGGGGATACAAAGACCAAAAAAACGAACTTTAAGCCCATAAGGAGAGAGAGCATATGACAGCTAGGAAAGGTCTTAGAGTACCCCAAGTATAACTCACTCATTTTGTAGGCAAGGAAACCCAGGGCCATAGAAAGAAAGTGATTTTTTTGAAGTCACACAGATAGGAAGTCCTGGGTCAAAATTCAAACCCAGGTCATCTGACTGCAAAGCTCTTTTCCATTAAATCATGTGAATTGTATTCCTCTCCCCTCTTCTTTCCTCTCTTCTTCCCCTGCCCTCTCCTCTCTTTCCCAGTGACATTGTCTTTCCTGTGCAGTCCATTCTCTCACATGATTATCTCTTTAGCTGAGGCCTTCCCCATCCCTCTCTCCCCAAGGGCTTCCTCAGTGTTCTCTCTGCTCATT
>NW_025342006.1:0-1191 GCF_016433145.1 Gracilinanus agilis | reverse complement strand
ATAATAGTAAATACTTGCATTAAATAAAAATGAAAAACATCCTAAAAATGTTATATGTATATCAATCATATTAAATACATGTATATATTATAATTAAATTATACATATTTAAATTCTATATATGTACTAGAACACAGGTTAGTAGTTACAGCTAAGAAAATACTTAGCAAAAACACAAATCAGATGTTGTTTATTATGTGGGATCATGATGAGTTAGCTTTAATAAGAATTTATGTGTTGATTTAAGTGTCAGTATAAGAAAATATTGACAAAGTAGCTCAGGTATGAGATACAAGATATTTAATATTCAAATATTTCATTAGCTGATTGATAATAAAAGTTCTGAATATTATAGTATCTTATAGTATCTCACTTTTAAAACTTTGCCAAAAATTATGTAAATATAATTCTAGTACACAAATTTATTAATTGTTTAATTTGAAAATATCAGCAATTATTGAGTATGTATCTATAAATATAACATTTAAATTTGTAACCATTATCTCTCCTATTTTGAGTAGATAATGCAATGGTATAGTCATGGAAGAAAATCTCTCCTACAATGAACAAAATAAAATACTACAAATATTTTCTTCTCATGTATTTAAAAGGATTAATATAGGAAACCTTAACATTTCATGTCATCGACCCTACTGGCAGTCTGGTAAAGCCTTCTCAGAATGATGTTCTTAAATGCATAGACTTGCAAAGGAAACCAATTATATTGCAATATAGATCTATTCTTTTGAATTATATATTTTCAAATTAATTAGTCCTCTAAAATCTAACCAAAATTGGTTAAAACTATAATAATATAAAGGGATGGAATTCATTGATAATTGACAATTGATCATCAAAAATATAAACATCTGAAAACATAAATTAAGAGGAAAAATATGATTCTGTTTTTTAATGTGACCTACTCATTACTTTTAAAGGAATATGCTTGCCACCTAAAATAAACTGCAATAGTTCTTTACAAAAAAATGTGAAAATGGCAATCATAGAATCTTAATGTTTTTATAAAATGCATACATTGTCTATAAAATATTAATATCTTAAAGCCTAAGTATGATACCAGCATTAAAGCAGTCCCTGAAAAATCCTGGGATATTATCATAAATTATTTGAATAAACTGAGCATTAGTCAGGTCAATGCAGAGAGTAAATGAACATGTAGAAAGAAACTAA
>NW_025342005.1:0-1111 GCF_016433145.1 Gracilinanus agilis | reverse complement strand
ACCCACATTCAGAGGAAGGACTGCAGGAGAGGAAACATATAAGAAAAACAACTGCTTGAACGCATGGGTCGGGGTGGACATGATTGAGGGTGTGGACTCGAAACTACCACACCAATGCAACTACCAACAATTTGGAAATTGGTCTTGATCAAGGACACATGACAAAACCAGTGGAAATGTGCGTCGGTCATGGGTGGGGGGAGTGCGGGGGGTGAAGGGGAAAGTAGGAGCATGAATCACGTAACCATGTTAAAAATGAATATTAATAAATGTTTGAAAAAAAAACTGACCCAGACAAGGACCAATTCCCTGAATAATAACCCTTGGAGACTCTGAGCCCATTTACCCATTTGCCACTCATTACTGCTGCAAGGGTTTCTCTTGATTCTCCCTCAACTCTGTTTTTATCAATTTTTCACTATTTTCCCACAATCTCCTACCAACTCATATCTTCAACCTTAACTTCCAGTGCTGGGATTAATACTGAAAATCACCTTGAACCACCACCACTCAGCATTCCCACCAGCTAGGACTTCTTTCCCTCCCTAGGAATTCTCTGATAGTAGTAGTGCTGTGGATACCAAAGTCTTGTCTTCTCAGAGCCCTCCATCCATGGGATCTAGACAGAGAATACTATAATATTTATAGTTATATTATTATACATATAATAATCATTATACATGCAATCAACTAATTAATTATATTGTATTGTGATGTTATATAGTAATAATCCATTAATATATATTATATACAAATATGTAATATAATACTCAATAAATTATTTTTAAAAAAAAAACAACTCTAAGATACCACCTTAGACCTAGAAGATTGGCCAATATGATAGTAAAGGAAAATAATAAATGTTGGAAGGGATATGGCAAAATTGGAACACTAATATATTGCTGATGGAGTTATGAATTGATCCAACCATTCTGGAAAGCCATTTGGAATTATGCACAAAGGGATTTTAAAAAATGCATACCTTCTGATCCAGCCATACCACTACTAGATCTATATCCCAAAGCACTTTTTAAAAAAGGGAATGGACCTATTTGTACAAAGATATTTGTAGCTGCTCTTTTTGTGGTGGCAAAAAAATTGGAAACTGAGG
>NW_025342004.1:0-1130 GCF_016433145.1 Gracilinanus agilis | reverse complement strand
GCCATGGGTGGGGGGAGTGTGGGGGGTGAAGGGGAAAATAGGAGCATGAAACATGTAACCATGTTAAAAATGATTATTAATAAATGTTAAAAAAAAAGAGTTAACTTTAGTGTAGTGAAGTTTTGGCCTCTTTAATCATTCATTTACTAACTCTACACATTTCTTGGGTACCTGCTCTTTGCAGTAGCCCAAATATAGAGACCTGGCTCTGCCATTTGTACCTAGCTCTGTGACCATGGGCTAATTTCTTCTCCTCGGTGAACCTCAGTTTCCTCATCTGCAAAATGGGGATATTACATATTTGATATGGGATATCATGAGGTTCCTCACTGAATCATTTTTGATTTTCACACTTCAGCATACCCTCTGCCCTCCTGACTCTAGGGGTAGAATGATGAGTTGCACAACCAAAGGAGGAGGCCAAGACAACTATCATTTCTTTTCCCACACAGCTACACTCCATTGGCCCCTTCATCATGTCCTCAGCTGCTCTCCTTTGACTTTTCCATTATGCTCTCTCGCTGGATACCTTCTTCCTCTCCACTCTTTTTAATTTCTCTTTTCTGTTTAAATTCCTTGAGAGTAGGAATTTGTTTTGTTTTGCCTTTGTTTTGTTTTGTATTTATATCCTTAGAACTTAACATAATGACTAATACATAATAGATAATTTAAAAATATCAAATTGACTGCTTGAAGGAAGTTCTTCATCAACCTTATAGTCATGGAAATGAGAGGTACTATCATTTGGATAATCAGTTTTATTATTATTAATCACAATGTTTAGTATTGTTATTTCTACTATAAAGTGCTTTTGGCACTACTGTTTTGAAAACCAAGAATGCATTGCCCAAAATTTTCCCAAATGTGACATGCTTGAACAAAGTGGAAGGACAAAATGTTGGGAAGGTGAGAAAATGGGTATGACGGAAACTTTTCCAATCTTTTTCTATCATTAATATACTTATTCATGTGATTCTGAGTGGGCTAGAGTTCATTGGCTTCCTGTATTTCTGGAATTATTTCAGCTTTAGTGTGTATCACAGATTCTCCAGTTCGCCACCCAGTATGACTTTCAGTGTCCTGAGGAATAGAGCATCTGTTTATTCCCTGGGGGTGTCCAAGCCATTGTC
>NW_025342003.1:0-3168 GCF_016433145.1 Gracilinanus agilis | reverse complement strand
GTTTTCCATATTCTTCATTTTTTACCATCATCATTGTAATTCTGCATTGCATCTCTTGAGCACAATTTATTTAGCCATTTCCCAATCCATTGCCGTCAGCTTTGCTTCCAGTTCTTGGCTACCACAAAAATCAATCACCACCTTCTACCCGAAGCCTTAACTGACCTCTCCAAATGCTAGCTCTCTCTCAAAACTAACACATTTATTTTGGACTTGTCTAGTACAGACACACTTTCAGGTGTAGATGCCATCTCCCTCCCAGAAGTTACACTCCTTGTGGGCAGGAAACATTTCACTCTTTCTTTTGGTATTAATTCCCATCATCCAACACAATGCCTTACACACAAATAGTGTTTAATAAATATGTGATGTATTGATTGATTTCTCTGTCTCTCTCTCTCTCTCTCTCTCTCTCTCTCTCTCTCTCTCCCTCTCTCTCTCTGTCTCTGTCTCTGTCTCTCTCGTATAATGCACATAATTGTGTGTTTAGCAGTATCTGTATGCCATTTGTAAATATACAGATATATAGAGGATGCCTGCTCACATTTTTTTAACTAATAAGGATATGGGCTGACAAGCGCCTGGTGGCCAGTTTCCTAGGCTGCCGTGACCCCACAGCCATCCCTGGGTGGCCAGCCTTTTGGCGAGGAGCCTGCGTGTGTCTCTAGGCTGTTGGTCGGGCAGGAGTCATGTGGAGTCTGTTGCTGAGCCTGCACTTGAAGCCTTTCCAGTTTGGTGGGATCTGCTGGAGCTTGCTTTGTTGACAGAGCCCTTGAGAATCCTGGGTCACCTCCACACGGTGCTGAAGCATCCGAGCAGGATTTCCATATCAATGGAAAATATTTCACAATGCGCTGCCAACATTTTCTGAAGCCTGTATACACCTACACAATGGGGGCATTTTCTTCTTATTGTTGTTGAAAAGTGTCTGCCCCACACAGGGGGTCTGAAATGACTACAATCCATATAAAAAAAGGTGTGACTTTCCCCACCCATGACACACCCTGCCTGGAGCAGAGGGAACCCCCCAGCCCCCACTGTCTCACCACTTTCTAGATCCCCTTCTGAGTGGGTGCTGTCTACCTCTCCCACTTCCATTCCTTCAGAATGATGCTTTTCCCACTGAGCTAAATCTCCCGTCTCCACAGTATTCTCTACAGTCCTTGCTCAGGGGGCTTGGAAGCTCCCAGCTTGAATAAGGGTCAAACAATCCTTCCAGTGGGCTGCTCAGTCTTTTGTGTTATTTCGTAGCTACCTTCTATGTGCGAATATAAGGATCTGAAAGGCAGAATGGCCTAATGATGGTCCTCAAATGGAAAAGGATGAGAGGCAAGAGAGAGAGAACAAGGAGATGCTGAATGCTACCAATTGGAAGTGGTGAACTCTAGGTAGGTCTGTGAAGGGTGTTTTCTACGGAGTCATTTATCTCAGCCATGCCCAACTCTTCATGGGGTTTTCTTGGCAAAACTATTAGAATGGTTTGCCTGCCATTTTCTCTTCCAATTCTTCATACAGATGAAGAAACTGAGGCAAACAGGGTTAAGAGACTTGCCCAACGTCACCTAGTTAGGACATAGGCAGATTTGAACTCAGGAAGATGAATTTCCCTGACTCCAGGTCAGGCTCTATCCACTGTACCATCCACCTTGTAGCTATCCATCAGACGCTCAACCACTGGGATTCTCCTTTACCTTGCCATTGTTCTCTAAGGTCAGCTGGGTCTTATCTACCATTTGTTTTGTTGTTCTGCCCCTTGAACACCAGGCACTTACATCTACCCTGTGGTGAAACTCTCCCATGTAGGTCCTCTTCCCAGTGTAAAATATGACCTCGGAGAGCAGGGATTGTCTTCGATATCTACTTACATGCATAGGGCTTGGATACACGGTAACTACCTGATAAATATGCTTCCATTCTTTCCACAAAGCCAACGGCAATCCTTCAGGGCCCTTTGGAGAGATGACTAGCTGGCTTCAGGAGTTTCTGGGGCCAAAGAAATGCATAGAATCATATACTTGGAGCTCAGAGGAATGGTGGAGGTAATAGAGTCAGCTTTCAGGAGTAAAGATCCAGATTCTGCAACATCCCTCATTTTCAGCTTCTAGTACCCCATCTCCCCAAAACAATGGATATTGGCTCCTTCCGTATTATGAAAACTTCTTGAGGTCAGGGACCAGTTCTCTTATTTTCAAACACTCACTATTCAGAAGTTCTGTAATTTCCTCCATAAGATTCCCCTTCCACAGGCCTAGATCTCATCTCTTCCAATTGGTAGTATTCGGCATCTCTTTCTCTCTTTTCCTTCTCATCCTCTTCCAAATGAAGACCATCATTAAGCCATTCTGCCTCTCAGATCCTTAGCACATATAAGGTAGCTATGAAATAAATCATAAAAGTTACTCAGGAACTTCTTGTATTCCCACAATGGATGTTCCCTTCAATAATGCAGACTTCAACCCTTCCATGCCCTTAATAGATGGGTTCCTCCTAGAGCCGAAAAACTCCATTAGACCAACAATTTAGTTGCATTTCTTTCTTTCTTTCTTTCTTTCTTTCTTTCTTTCTTTCTTTCTTTCTTCCTTCCTTCCTTCCATTCTTTCTTCCTTCCTTCCATTCTTTCTCTCTCTGTCTATCTGTCTGTCTGTTTCTCTCTTTCCTTAATTTCTGTCTTAGTAATAGCTCAGAGATAGAAGGGTAAATGCAAGGCCAACAGAGTTGTGACTTCCCCAGGGTCTTATAGCAAGAAGTGTTTGAAGGAATGGTAGGGGTCATGTAGTCATAGGATCCCTCAGCTAACACTTCCCTCTCCTCACCACTACCAAAATGTATTTCTGTATTCCAGGAAGCTGAGGCTTCCAGACAGGTGAGGTGATTTGCCCACACTCATGTAGGTAGGAAGTAGCAGAGCTGGGGTTTGAATAAACACTGGTCCTCTGACTCCTAAATGAGTGCACTCTCTACTGTACTACCCTGTCTCTCTAAGCACTACCCCCACACCCTTCCCAGAGGCATCTGTCTGCTGGCAGAACCTCTGAGAACTCAGAGGTGTCCCCCTCCCACTACAGAGAGATGAGATGTTAGAAAAGGACTTTAGTGGGGTGTCTCTCCCAAATACTCTTTCTTTCTTTCTTCCTTCCTTCCTTCCTTCCTTCCTTCCTTCCTTCCTTC
>NW_025342002.1:0-2711 GCF_016433145.1 Gracilinanus agilis | reverse complement strand
CAGCCCAGATGTTCCTGTTTTGCGCCCTTGGTGGTACTGACAATTTTTTATTGACTGCCATGGCATATGACCGCTTTGTGGCCATCTGCCATCCCTTGCACTATACTGTCATCATGACCCAGAAGCGATGTATCCAGCTTGTGCTTGTTTCTCTGGTTCTGGCTGTCTCCCTTAATCTACAACTCACAACACTGATTTTCAACCTCCCTTTCTGTGGGCGCCTCCTTGAGATCAATCATTTCTTCTGTGATGTCCCCCCTGTCTTACGCCTGGCCTGTGGTGATACCCGAGTGCATCAAGCTGTCCTATTTGTTGTGGGTATCATTGCCCTGACTATGCCCTTTGTGTTTATCTCCATTTCCTATATCTTTATTGCCAATGCCATTCTACGCATCCACTCAGCAGAGGGGCGTCGGCGTGCCTTTTCTACATGCTCATCCCATCTATGTGTGGTCCTTTTGCAATATGGTTGTGGCAGCCTGGTCTATATGCGTCCTAGGTCCAGCACCTCAGAGGATGAGGAGTGGCAGCTTGCCTTGGTTTACACCTTTGTTACACCTCTCCTCAACCCTGTCATTTACACTCTACGGAATAAGGATGTTAAAGATGCACTGAAAAAATCCATGAGCTGCAAAGTACTCTCTGAAACTCCATGAAGATTTGAACAGATTGTCATTAAAAGATACAACACAATGTTGCTATGAAAATTACATAATTCCAATGTATCATTTCCCATACCTTGCAATTTTCTATAATTTGCACTTGTTGCTCTAAAATACTATGTGCCTTTGTTGGTGGAGTTGTAAACTGATCTAACCATTCTCAAGGGCAATTTGGTACTCTGCCCGAAGGGCTATAAAATTGTGCATACCCTTTGATCTTCTCATGCCACTACTGGATCTATATCACAAAGGGATAATAAAAAAGGAGAAAGGACCCACTTGTACAAAAATATTTATAGCTGCTCTTTTTGTAGTTGCAAAGAATTGGAAATTGAGGGGATGTCCATCCATTCAATAATGGTTGAATATACTGTGGTACTATAAGAAATGATAACCAGATGGTTTTAGAAAAAACTGAAACATCTGCAGGAACTGATGTAGAGTGAAATAAAAAGAACTGGGAGAACATTGTACACTATAACAGCAATAATGGATGATGATTATCTGTGAAAACTTGGCTATTTTCAGCAATGCAATGATCTGGAACAATCCTACAGGATTTATGACAGGGAAGGCAATCTTCCTCCAGAAAAAGAAATTTTGGAGTCACCTTTCACATCAGTGTATTTATGGGTTTCTTTTGATTATGTATGAGTTTGTTCTTATAACTATGACCAATCTGGAAGTGTGTTTTGCATGACAATAAAAATAAAATTTTTTAATAAAATAAAATACTATATGCCTAACAATATCATTTGCTATTAAATTAATCCAGGAATGCTGGCATAATTTCCAGTATAAGCTGCTTATATTTAGCTTCTTCTTTAGAAATACTGCACACTCTCTAGTTGACCTCCATTGTAGTCCTTGACCTTACAGGACTCCTTGGTCAATCCTAGAACAGTTCTATGTCAAAATGCCAGACTTGGAAATGTAAAGAAATTTTGAGGTCATCTAGTTCAACCACCTCATTTTTGAGAAGAGAAAAGTGACCCTGTTGGGTGGTGGTTCAAAGACTTTACTGAAGTCATACATGAGCCAGAGTTTGAATCTAGATCCTCTGACTCAAAATTAAAATTTTTTTCATAGTTCATGCTGTCTCCACTACACATAGAGCTTCATATAGAAGATTTGAATAAGTTGTTTCATGTCACTATAAGAATTTCCCACTAGAAGTGGACCTTAGATGGAAAGAGCCTTTCAGTTGTTATTCAGTCTTTCAGTCATGCCAATGCTTCATGATTCTTTTTCTTATAAACTACTTCTACCTGGGAGAATTAGAGACATTTTGGATATAGCTGATGCATGCATTACATGGAGCCACAGATGAGAGTAGAGTGAAAGATAAGATAGAAAATGTGGGTGAGTAGTCTTGAAAAAGGTTTGATAGACCCTCACATTGGAGGTTTCTGACCTCCCTGAAAACTCAAAACACTCCTCACCTTGTGGAAGTAAGGGAAGGAGAAGAAGTTTAAAAAGGAAATAGAAAAATTATAGGGAACTAAGTGTAGTATCTTATACAATGAGATAAGTGAAACTTTATGAGATGTTATATATTAGCATTAGTCATTGTAAAACCAAGTTTTGATTCAGTCGAAAAGTCTTGAATCTAAATCACAACGTCTTTTCAAAGATATCCCTCAATTAATAAAACAAGGGTAGATTGGAGCCTAAAAGGAAGAGATTGTCTCTTCAAAAAAGTGAAAATTGTAGACCCTTATGAAATGCTTGAGATAATTTGGCCTCGTAAAGAATAATGCTTAATATGATTATCTGATATAAGCTAAAGCACAAATTTTAAGATTGTGTTCTTTTATAATAGAATACTCAATTAGAATTTTTATTTACTATTATCTGGTATTTTCTTTTTTCTCTGTTTTTTCCCCTTTAATAGGGCTCTATTTCAATACCAGGTCTACAGTCTTTGGTAATCATGTTCTGTTTTTAGCATTTGTACTTTTACATAAGGAAAGCCAATTCTGAAAGCCCTTCCATTGCAGAGGAAATTTCCAGGAGACCCACATGACTGAAGTCTACCTTATACTCCCA
>NW_025342001.1:0-2939 GCF_016433145.1 Gracilinanus agilis | reverse complement strand
TTGGAGCCCCTACCCTAAGGCTCCTGCTCTTCTCTCCCCAAGACCCCCCAACTACTCATCTCTTCCCCTAGGTTTCCGCAACCTCTCCGCCCACTTTTCTGGGCCTTCTGTCTCCTTCTCTCCCAGAAGCTCCCCCACCCCCAGTCAAAGGCTCCAGCCCCTCCACTTTGTCTAGTCTCCTAGGCCGCTCCAGTCGAATCCCCGTCCCACCTGCCCCGAACTCAGAGACCGTCGGGCTGCTGCGGGGCGACTACTTCGGGCCCCCGCCGCAACAACGCAGAGACGCCCCCACAGTCGCCAAGCCGAGATCCTAGCGTGCTGCATCTTCTAGCCAGAGGGCTGGGACCCGACCCCTTGCCCGGGGCTCCGCTCTCGGACCGCGCTAGTACTGGCCGGCTGAGCAGCAGAGGACAGTGGGAGTTGTAGTTCAGTCTCCCCTCCCACTTGCCCCGAGGGGGTCTTGGAGTTTCCGTCTCAGCCCCAGGGCAAAAATGAGAAAGTCCAAGATTTTACTAAACACGTAATGGTATCGTGTGTGAGAAACAGGGTTAGATGCAGCCTCAGAAGCAGGACTTCCAGACCTCAGAAAAGCAAATTCATCCACCATCATCGTATTCCTATGGGTGGGGGAATGTTTCATTAAACTATGTTAATTTAGACTCCCACTCATGGTGCTTATTTTCCCAAAGCATAAAAAAATTATAGAAGAATCAGAAAAATCAAGGAGACACTTGGACCACCAGAGAAACAGGAAGACAATAGAGCATGGCCTGTATTGTGGGAAAAGCAATGTATTTGGAATCAAAAGAAGGGAGTTTGAAAGTCGTATCTGCTTCTTACTGTGAGTTGTCAACAAATCAACTTCTTTGGAAAATTGTTCCCTCATCTATGACATTACCAAAGCCTGCAGAACTTAAGAGGCCTGCCTGCTTGGAGATAAGGATCAGAATCTGGGATTCCTAGCAACAGTTTGAAATCATTCCCCTTCCTCCCTCCCCCTTTACCCTACAGAGTGGGTTTGCTTATCCTTGTAAGCTTTAAGATACAATAGTTGTTGAATTTATTAAGAAATTTGTCAACTCATCCAGGTACACACAATAGGAAGGGTCTGTTCACCCCAAATGAATTTCTATCTCTTTGGCTTCCATATCTGAAAATAAACTAAACCTGTCCCTGACTCCCAAGGGAATGCTGGGGTCATTGCACTGTGGTGATAGCTGAGCAAATAAGCCTGTGTGGAATGCAAAGGAATTTAGCTTTTGGAAGAGATCAAGCCCTACTTTTGTGATCAGAAGAGGACATTAAGGAGAAAAATAGTTAAACTTTAATTAAAAAAAGGGGAGTAATAGCCAAAGCAATTAACCCTTTGGCTTCCAAGCCATCATAAGCTCCCACTTCTGAGTACTAATCTAGTCTTTACTGCCCTAACAGGAGCTACACAACCAAAAATCTGCAGGAGGAAAGAGAACCAAGATCTGGCAGGTTTCTGCTGTCCACCTGCACAAAATGGCCCATATTTTCTTTGTAGGAATGTCTTTCTGCTGCCAGCTCCTCTCTTCTGTACTTTGTCCCCGAGTTCAACAGACTAATTCATGTCTTGCCAAGTACTGAAGTATTATTAGTAATAAACTTTGCTGGGAACCAGAACTGGGATAATACATTATTATTCCTTTTAATCACAGTAGGGAAGTTGGCTACCTATTGGAAGTAATATACTCAAAAGTCTCATTTGAAGCAAGTACCCTTGATAGCATGGCATAGATTTTGAGATTTAGATGATAGGCAAGTGTCTACCTGGCTCAGTATAGCTCAACATCTGCAGGGATAAGCCAGCCTGAGGAGGTAGGGAAGGGGAAGAGGGCTGGAAGAGAGACAGGGAGAGAAAGAGAAAGAGAGAGGAGTAATCTAGTCCTAAAACAGGCCCCAAACCATCCAGCTCCAGCTCTCTAAACTCTTCTTTTTCCAATCTGTGGATTGCATAATCTGACTATGAAAAAAGGTGTTGCTTTGCAACTGATAACCTGCAGAATCTCACGGGTGTCTGAGAGGGGTTCTAGTCAATTCAGAGGATGAAATGGGTGCTCCTTTCCCAAGTACCTTTGGGCTCTGTCTACTTGGACTATCATTTAGACAATGGCTACTGCTTGCAGTTTCCCATGACTATGAAGTTTCCAAAGACCAAGATATTAGTTCAGGTTTAGCCTTAAGCCAGATCCAGGAAAGAGGTAGAAAACCAGCTCAAATTAGGTCTTTTGTATATACTTATGTATGTACATGTCTTTAGAATGTAAGCTCTTTGAGGGCAGGGACTTTGTCTTGGTATTCCTCTGCACCTAGCACAGTATGGGATACATGGTAGACTCTTTAAAAAACACTTGATTGGTTGAAGGACCTGATACTGCTGACAAGTATGTGGACAAAAATTATACTGTAGGGAGGAGTAATCCCAAGTCCAAATAAGCTCAGGATCAGAAATAATAGGAAGACATAAATTACTTTTTAGGCAATACACAGGCAGGACTTGTAACTATCCAGGGGTGTGAAAGGTGCTATAAGGAATAGACCATGTCAATACTATGCACACAATGGTTCTAAAGAAAAAACATTGGCGAGTTTTTATGATGAAGCTGAGGCAGGGAAGGAGGGAAAGTCGGCATCTCAGAGTTCAGGCTGAAGCCAGGGGATGGGAGAGTTTCCACCCAGAGCTTATATTCAAGCTATTTATCAATACCAAGAAGGCTTGAAAATCCCAACTAGAAGCAAAGAGGAGAATGATATTCTGGGAGCAGACAAGGGATACTGGGCCTCTTTTGTTTGAGGATGGCCTTGGTCCTCAGCAGGAATAAAAAGTAAAGCATTTCAGTCATGAACAAAGTCTGGAGGCCAAACAACCTCGAGGGAGGGTTCACGTGTAGGAGAGCAGGTTCAAGTCATAACAG
>NW_025342000.1:0-1534 GCF_016433145.1 Gracilinanus agilis | reverse complement strand
TTCCATGGTTACATGATTCATGGTCTTGCTCTCTCTCCCCCTCTACCCCCACCCTTCAGTAGCTGATGTACATTACCACTGGTTTCTTCCTGTGTCATCAGTCAAGACCTATTTCCATATTATTAATAATTGTTCTAGGGAGGTCATTAAGAGTCTACATCCTAATCATGTCCGCATCAACCCATGTGTTCAAGCAGTTGTTTTTCTTCTGTGTTTCCACTCCTGTAGTTCTTCCTCTGAATGTAGGTAGTGTTCTTTTTCATAAATCCCTCAGAATTGTCCTGGATCATTGCATTGCTGTTAGTACAGAAGTTCATTACATTCGATTTTACCGTAATGTATCAGTCTCTGTGTATAATGTTCTCCTGGTTCTGCTACTTTGCATCAATTCCTGGAGGTCTTTCCAGTTACATGGAATTCCTCCACTTTATTATTCCTTTGAGCAAAATAGTATTCCATCACCAGCATATATCACAATTTGTTCAGCCATTCCCAAGTCGAAGGGCATATCCTTCCTTGTTTTTCAGTGTTTTGCTTCCACAAAGAGCATTGCTATAAATATTTTTATACAAGTCTTTATATCTATGATCACTTTGGGGTACAAACCGAGCAATGGTATGGCTAGATCAAAGGGCAGGCAATATTTTAGCGCTCTTTGGACAAAGTTCCAAATTGCCATCCAGAATGGTTGGATCAATTCACAACTCCACCAGCAATGAATTAATGTCCCCATTCTGTCACATCCCCTCCAACATTCATTACTCTCCCCTGCTGTCATTTTAGCCAATCTGCTGGGTGTGAGGTAATACCTCAGAATTATTTTGTTTGCATTTCTCTAATTATTAGAGATTTAGAACATTTTCTCATATGATTATTGATAGTTTTGATTTCTTTATCTGAAAATTGCCTATTCATGTCCCTTGCCCATATATCAATTGGAGAATTGCTTGATTTTTTGTACAGTTGATTTAGCTCCTTGTATATTTGAGTAATTAGACCTCTGTCAGAGTTTTTTGTTGTAAAGATTTTTCCCAGTTTGTTGTTTCCCTTCTTATTTTTGTTGCATTGTTTTTGTCTGTGCAAAACCTTTTTAATTTAATGTAATCAAAATTATTTATTTTATATTTTGTAATTTTTTTCCACTCTTGCTTGGTTTTAAAATCTTTCCCAGAGATCTGACAAATATACTATTCTGCATTCGCCTAATTTTTTTTATAGTTTCCTTCTTTATATTCAAGTCACTCACCCACTCTGAATTTATCTTGGTGTAGGGTGTGAGATTTTGATCTAAACCTAATTTCTCCCATATTGTTTTCCAATTTTCCCAGCCGTTTTTGCCAAATGGTGGATTTTTGTCCCCAAAGTTGGGTTTTTTGGGTTTATCATACATTGTCTTGCTGATGTCACTTACCCCAAGTCTGTTCTACTAATCCTACCTTCTGTCTCTTAGCCAGTACCATATTGTTTTGATAATGACTGCTTTATGTTATAGTTTACTATCTGGTACTGCTAGGCCACCTCCTTCATATTTTTT
>NW_025341999.1:0-2683 GCF_016433145.1 Gracilinanus agilis | reverse complement strand
ATTCCATTGAAATGGTTACAGATTACCTGATAAGAGATTTCAGGGAAAATGGAAAAGAGGCCAACCACTGGCCCCACCAATGACTAAATTTAATCCAAGAATTCATCATAGCTTAACCATTTTCCTCACTGTAGCAATCCAGGTATACATTAATTGTGATATTATTTTAAGAAGTATTCAAAAATTTAACTCTTATACTGCTAATGATTGTTCTCTGTAATCTTGAGTCAAATTGAATGTTGACCTTGCCAAATCCCTAGCCCTTCCCTAAGGCTACACCCCAGAAGAGAGGTCAGTTATCTCAGTCTCCTTACTTTTCCTTCAATAATCAATTAACATAGGTATCAAACATCAGTAGATGCCTTAGGCCATATCCGCCCTGGATCAGGATTTTAGCTCTACCTATTGTTTCAGGTTTTGGCAGTTTGCATCTTATGATGATTACCTCATAATGTTAATGTATCAGGCCACTGGCCTCTCCCCTTCCCCCCATACTATTGTAACCCCAATAAAAGTGACAAGAAATCAGTTGGAAAAAAGCTCTTGACCATCAGAGCTTACTCGCTGTCTGTCTACCTTATGCCAAAACTTTCTGTGTCTGCGTGTCTTTATTCTCGCCTTATGTTCTCTTTCCATTAATCCTTAACCCGTAACCCATTTTCACTCAGTCCTTGGTTCCCCTTTCTGAGTGTCCAACCCACTAGGAATCTTCGTGGAGTCCGTGGACGGCTTCAGTCACTAGAGTTATCCATTTTTCTGAATAATACACTTTTCTTTTTCTCCAGATTTCTTTAGCCATGTAAGATATGATTTATTGATCTTTTGATAGGATGTCTTATAGTTGTTAGAGTATGCATGAAATTCCTGGGAAATATGTCTTTGATCAGTCTCTGTGTCTATATGTTATGTTTATGTGTCTATGATCTGTTTGTAATTTAAGTTTTATGGTTTTGTTTATCAGTGATCCCAATGGAATTTTGGAGAAAATAAATCTCTCTTTCTCATTCATTCTGCAGGAATGGGAAAGACAGACAGGAGTTTGAGAAGTTCAGAAAAATATCATCTCTAATGGAATTCTGAGTAACTTAAATTCTAAGATAATTTAATTGTTTAAAAGAAATCATATTCTCTGCTCTCATTAAGGCAAGAATCAACAAGGTAATTTGTCTACATTTCTTCTTCCATTTCTTACTGGCCATAAGAGAGGGAACACAGAAATCACAAGACAAAAACAGGGGACAGATTTGATCCCACCACAAAATTCTATCAACAGGTTAAATACTGAGGTATATATTTAATCAAAATTACCAAGGATTCTAAATGCAATCTAAGAACAAACTTATTCAGACAGAAAAGCAATAATTATGAATAGTATACTGAAGTACAGAAGTGCATTTAAAAACTTTATTAGCTCATCAGAACCATCAGTTTTGAATAGGAACTGAAGGCATAGCATATATTTATTGACTACTAGTTATAAAATGGAATTTCAATTAATTTAACATGTGCACAAAATTCATATTGGAAAAGTTATCTATTAAGACTTGCAGTGTGTGAAATACAGATTTAAATAATCAAATTTGCCAAAAATCCTCATCAAGCTGAATTTGAACATTGCAAAGTATAAGTGCAAAGTATATAAGGATACTAATTAATGATTTAAAAGAAATATTTAATCAGGTATGTAGAATTGTCTTAATGAATAAAGAAACAAAACAACAGGTTTTATTCTGCTTTAAGCAGAGGTATGAAAGAATAATTGGTAAATGTAGGAAACATTTTTAAGAGATTTTACTCAGGAATAATTTAGATGTAATGAAGTTTAAATTAATAATCATTTGGAAGTAATGAATCATCAAGGTTTTAAAATAATCATGAAAATTATATTTTCATATGATGAAAATATATTTTCATATATTTTCAGTAACTAAAGAGTTAAACTGATCAGACTACACAGCCAAAGGAAAGGTCTTGGACAAGCGGCTATAGCCTTGGATGCATTTCAAAAATAATTTAATCCCTTCTACACATAGAAGGGAGAGACTGTGACTATAATTATTTTCAGAAATAGGGAAGAATAGTAATTATTGAAGAATGACAGTTTATACCAACTCAAACTCAGTAAAGTGAAACAATAAATAAAAAGCTAATATTAATTTTGTAACTTACAGAAATTTGGCTCAACTGAAGTAGTTAACTCTGTTTCAAGTAATATTAGAAAATATGCAAAAAACAATTAATGTGGCAACCTAAATCTAAGCTTTAAGGTACTAGATTCTAGTCAAATTATATCTCCTATGTTCACTATTTCACTAGTCCTTAAAGGTTAATTGAATAGATTATATTATAATATTTGTGATTTGTAGTAATGTATTCAAATCCAGAATATAAAATTATAACAAAATGCATAACCCCCATAATAATTTGGTTTCATAGTTAATATGCACTTGATTATGATGACATTAATTTTATTTTATAATGTCTTTTACTTTCTAGTGATGTTAATGGAATTATAACTAATTAATAAGCTTGTTAATATTATAACAGTGTAATTAAAGAATGCATTTAACTAGAAAAATTGATCTTCTCAGTAATCCTAAGGAACATGAAATAAGACTACTACTTGCAAATGTAGTAATATTCCAAGGTACCTGGTTGCAAATTTTGAAGTTTTAAATCACAT
>NW_025341998.1:0-2524 GCF_016433145.1 Gracilinanus agilis | reverse complement strand
GGCTGGGGGGCTGGTGCCGGTGGGGGTGGGGGTGCCGGGGCTGATGTTGTCAGCCTTGCCTTTCAGGAAGGATTACCTGGAGAAAGTGGTGTACACCAACGAGCCCACGGCCCACTTCCACCTCCAGTTCAACACCAGCAGCCGCTGAGCTGGGCCACCTAACCTTGAGACTTGGGCCAACCTGTCCCGTGAGGGCAGGTGTGCCAAGCTTCTTTCTGTGGGGAAATAAAGTGACTTTGAGTAGTTAGCTATACCGTGTCACCATCATTGTCTGAGCCTCAGCCCCGTCACTGTCCCACAGAGCCCAGAGGCGCTGGTGCCCTACGGAAATGCTCTTTATTAGGCACTGAAGGTAAGTTAAGAAACCAAAGGCCGAGGGAGGGAATGGTGCCCCCGCTGCCAGAGGGAGGCCAGGGCCGCCATCCAAAGCCTCCAGCGTCAGGGTTGCATGCGGATACCTCCGTCCAGACGGATCACCTCTCCGTTGATCAAGGGGTTTTCCACCACGGCCTGCACGAGGTGGGCATATTCTGCTGGATCTCCCAGGCGGCTAGGGAAAGGCACTTGACGGGCGAGGAAGGAGCGGACCTTTTCAGGAAGTCCCAACAGGAGTGGGGTCTCAAACAGGCCTGGAAAATAACAATGGGCGTCTGATCCTTGGCGTGTGGCAAGCGCCATGACAACCCGGGGAGGGAGGCGGGCGGGCGGGCGGGAGCCTCATTTTACAGCTGAGGTAACGGGCCGACAGAGGGTTAGGGGCTTCCCCGGGGGCACCCAGCTTATGTGTCTGAGGCTGGATGTGAACGCGGAGGGTTTAAGAAATTCCCCCGCCCAGCCAGCTCTGATCTGGCCCGAGTCCTTTCTTCTTCCTGACCCTCAGTTTCCTCCTCTCGCAAACGAGGGGGGTCGGAGCACACGATGGCCTCTTTAGGGTACACCGAGACAAGCTGAAAGCCTGCCCGTCCTGGGGCCGACAGCAGGGGAGGAACTTGGTGAGAAGCCGGAACCTGACCCTACCCGGAGCGATGGTGACCACGCGGATCCCCACGGGGGCCAGGTCCCGGGCTGCAGGCAGGGTCATCCCCACGATGGCCCCCTTAGATGCCGAATATGCAATCTGGCCAACCTGGGAACAAAGTGTGAAAAGTGAGTAGGCCGTTCCCCAGGATCAGCACGCTGGAGGGGAGCCCGACTGGCATACATACATACCTGGCCCTCGAAGGCAGCCACACTGGCTGTGTTGATGATGATGCCCCGGTGACCTCCCTCATCTGGGACATTCTTCCCCATCTCCCCAGCGGCCAGGCGGATCACGTTGAAGGTGCCGATTAGATTGACCTGCCGGGGTGGGCAGGAATTCAGTGTGGGGCATTTGGGGAGTGGGCAGGCCCTGGGTTCGAAGCCTGCCTTAAGAACTTGCCAAGTGGCTGGATTTGGGTTCAGAATGTTTCCAGAGTTGGGGTCCCGGAGGGAGGGCTCAGAGGACTCACTTGGATCACCTTCTGGAAGGCCTCCAGGGAATGGGCTTCACCCTTCTTGAAGTTGAATGTCTTGCAGGCTACTGCCACGCCTGCACAATTGACGGCAATGTCCACTCGGCCAAATTTCTCCATGGCCAAGGTCAGAGCGGCCTGTACTTGGGTTTCAGAGGTGACCTGGACAGGAAGACGAAGGAGGGGAGGCTGTTCTACGGCCTCCCCAGCGCCTCCACCTGGGGAGGGGGGGGGAGGAGGAGGAAGGATGCAGGATTGTGGCAGATGACTCTGCCTTTATTCTTTGGGGAGGCTGGGCGGGCCCTTTCCGAAAAGGGGGTCCGGATTCACTTACATCAGTGGGGGCAAAGGTGCAGGGAGCCCCCAGCTCCCTTGCCAGCGCCTCCCCGGATGAGTGGGGCAAATCCACGATGACAGCCCGGGCCCCTTGCTGAACCAGTCTCCTGACGGTGGCCAAGCCCAGGCCTGAGGCACCACCTGTCACGATGCCAACCATGCCCTGCAAGAAGCAGCTGGTGAGGGCCGGATGGGCTGCTATCTTTGTGACCTTGGCCAAGTCCCTTGGCTCACTCTGGGAGGCCCTTGGTCCGCGTGGGTCCCATCCCTGGCTGGAAGGGGAGGGAGCGGTTCCATTCAATCGGTCACCGGGGCCGGGAAGATTTCCATTACTGGGAACCGCAGAACGCCCGGTTTACAGAGGGGGAAACTGAGGTTAAGCGAGGTCACCCGTTGGATAGGCCGCGGGCGCGGGCGTGGGGTCATAAGCCAAAGGTCCCCAAACAGATCAGGCTTTGGAGGTCCTTAACTGAGGAGGCGCCCTCCCTCGCCCACCCCATTCCACCGGGCACCTGCAGGCTCCGGATACCGCGCGTGGTCGCCGCCATTGGTCAGCCGCCGCAGCCTCTCGCACGCCACCCGAGCCAGGGAGCCAAAGTACGGGGGAGGGGCTGAGCGCCCGCCGCTAATTGGTCGAGACCCAGCACGGGGTGGAGCAAAGGAAGAGCTAAGAGGGGAAAGGCCGCCGCGCCCCG
>NW_025341997.1:0-1471 GCF_016433145.1 Gracilinanus agilis | reverse complement strand
GAATACCTTATTTTTTCTTTCTCTTTCCTCTGATCACTTCTTCTATCCTTTCAAGTATGTATGTCTTGAATGCTTTGCCCTGGTTCATGAACTGTGATTAGTTTAAAGACTTTTACAAATTTGAATAAAATTTTTAAATCACAAATTTGAGATTTTAAAATATCTTGAGCAGGAGCACAGCTCCAATTAGAGAATTTAAAAGTAAATCAGTCTCAAAAGTTCTCTAGTCCAACCTTTTCTCCTTCTCCCAAGGACAAGGGAGGAAATAGTGAAATTATGTCTTGGCAAGAATCACATGGGTAGTAAGTGACAGAGCTAGGAATAGAATCAAGATTGCCTGGCTAATAACCCACTGCCCTGTAGACTATCTATGTCAGTGATTCCCAAAGTGGGCGCCACCGCCCCCTGGTGGGTGCTGCAGCGATCCAGGGGGGCGGTGATGGCCACAGGTGCACTTATCTTTCCTATTAATTGCTATTAAAAATTTAAAAAATAATTTCCAGGGGGCTAAGTAATATTTTTTCTGGAAAGAGGGTGGTAGGCCAAAAAGGTTTGGGAATCACTGGTCTATGTCATGCTCCATGCTTCCTACACTGTTCCACAAAACTTCCAACCTAGCACCATACAAATAGCTATGAGTGTTCTGTGACTAGAGGGTTGAGGGGAGAACCAAGGGGAAGAAAGAAAAGGGAAGAAAACCAAAGGCCTTCTTGTAATTATGTTTTTTTTTACCAGACTTGGGATTTCATTGGCGAATCTCAGTGAGTGATATTTTCAGTAATTTATACTCATATGAGAGTTGCCACAGGCACTTTGAGTTAAAGCAACTTTTCAGGGTCACCCAAGCCAGTGTGTACCAAAGCAGGATTACATTTAATAATTAACATTTAGGAAAAATGTCCTATGACTCACTGGACCTCCTGCCCTTCCCCCCCTTTTCCCTTGTTCAACCTTCTTCTGTGGTCTCACAATTCTGGGGTGGCATATTTCCTATAGCATACTTGTCAAAGCTGTTAGAAATTACTAAGGCTTCATTAGGTTTCATTTTATTTTCAGTCATGTGTAATAGAAGTACAGTCTTTTGTCTCCTCAATTCTAGGAACACAATGTTTTGTACTGAAGCACAAAAAAGCTAGAAGAATTCTTACTCTTTGTAAAAATAGAAAAAATAAATGTAATAAGCTTGAAAGTCTATGGTCTTTCCTAGATCAAAGGCTTCATTCAAGATTGGCTTTTCTGGTTGTCAAAGAGAAAGATAAGAAAGGATATGTGTACTAATGCAGCTGGAGAAGACTTTCCCCCCCCCTGATATGCAGCCCTATCATGGTTCTATAATGGTTCCCAAGAAATATATATATTCCCTTTTAAAATCATGAAGTGGAGTGTATATGGCTTAGGAAACTGCCCAAGTTCCTTCTAAATACCTCTTGTTGAAACCTAGGGGCTTTGTATGTGAGTTTGTGTGTGTGTG
>NW_025341996.1:0-3234 GCF_016433145.1 Gracilinanus agilis | reverse complement strand
TAACTAGAAGAAGTTTACTTAGAGGGAACAGTGACAAACTGTATAGGAGGAAATGTCAAGATATATACATATATATATGTATGTATGTATAAACATATATAAAACTAGAGGGGGGGAAAGAGATAATATTAAGAAAAATGGGAAAACAGACAAAATGGAATAAGGTTATATTCCATAAAGAAGTGCATGGGGTGAACAGGGGAAAAGATCAATACACTGGAAGAATAAAGAGGTTGGAGAGAGGAAATACTTAATCATAAATGCATTGAAATTAATTTAAAGGGGAAGAATAATCAGATCAATTGGAGCATAGAATTGATTCATGCCTTATAGAGAAGTAGAAGGGTAACAAAAGGAATGGTGGGGAGGGAAGCAACACTAGGGAGGGAGAGGCCAGGGGGGTGTGCAGTAACCTAAAAAGACCCTAAAGAAGAATAAGAGGGGAATAAGAAGGGAGAGAGGAGAAAGGGAAGTACAATAAGGGAGGGAATCAGGGGAACTCATTAAAAACAAAACACTGGGTTCCAGGTTAAGATGGCGGCAGAGTAAGAAGCAGCTCTTAACCTCTCCTGACCAAAACACACAAAACTCCTCAAGGGGACATAAAAACAAGTCCAGACGAAGGGAGGAACCCCACAACAGGGTGCAGCGTGGAAGGTACGTGGAATCGAGGCATTTCCATGCTATAAAGGGGTGAAACATCTCTCACTAAATCTCGGGCTGAGCAACCACCCCACCCCCACCCCCTCCACACACAACATCTATAGTGCCGAAGCCAGCTAAAAAGAAATAGAGCAAGTTTGGGGCACCCATCGAGTCATTGGCAGCTCCGGGGCCTGTTCCTGAGAGCAGCAAGATTTAGGACCCCAATAAGCCAAAGAACGCACTCGAAATCTGAGCACGGGATCAGAGAGTGGACGCAAGGCACAGAGCGCGGGCTGAGAGCACAGGCACGGGCGGAGGCGTGGGTGGAGGCAGACACAGACAGGAACTAAAGCTCTGAAAACCTGAGTGGGGAACCAATGCAGATGGGTATACGACTGTGGAAGCAGCACCCTGAGACTTGTAAAGGAACCTCCTGCAGAGGATCAAGCAAGGGGGTCCACCAGGGGGCTTGACATTGGAAAAAACCAGAACTCAGACTTTAGGAGCCAATAGACCCCGGACAGACACTGAGCGCGAGGATAAACCTGAGAAGCTGCTGGGCTAATGATGGCTACCCAGTCTCAGGAAGCTCAGAAGAGAAAGAATAACAACAAGAAAAAGAAGTTTTTAACAGTCGACAACTTTTACACAGAGAAAATCCAGACAACCAAGCAAACAGCAGAGGAGAACAAACAAGCATGCAGACCCTCCTCAAATAAGGAAAACTCCTCACAAGCTATGGAAGAGTTCAAAACTGAGATTTTGAGGAAAATGGAAGAGATCTGGCAAGAAAATAACTGTTTAAAAGGTAGAACCTTGCAATTGAATACCAGAAATGACCAGATTGAAAAGGAATACCAAAAGATTATGGCCGAAAACCAGAAGATTATGGCCGAAAACCGAAAGATTATAGCAGAAATCAATCCCTAAAGGCTAGAATTGAGCAGTTAGAAGCTAATGATCTCTCAAGACAACAAGAACAAATAAAACAAAGTCAAAAGACTGAAAAAATAGAAGGAAACATGAAATATCTCAATGAGAGAGTGACAGACCAAGAAAACCAGTCTAGAAGGGACAATTTGAGAATAATTGGTCTTCCAGAAAAACCAGAAATTAATAGAAACCTGGACTCCGTACTAAAAGAAATTATTCAGCAAAATTGCCCTGAAGTCCTACAACAAGAGGGCAATATAGACATGGAAAGGATTCATAGAACACCCACTACATTCTATCCAGAGAAGAAAATGGTTAGAAATATTATTGCCAAATTCAAGAGTTTCCAAGCAAAGGAAAGAATCTTACAAGAAGCCAGAAAGAAACAATTCAAATATCAAGGAGCACCAATCAGGATCACATAGGATCTGGCAGGCTCCACGGTAAAAGATCGCAAGGCTTGGAATACGATATTCAGAAAGGCAAGGGAGCTGGGCCTGCAACCACAGATCAACTACCCATCAAAATTGACTATATATTTCCAGGGTAAAGTATGGGCATTCAACAAAATTGAAGAATTCCAGGTATTTGCACAGAAAAGACCAGGGCTAAATGGAAAGTTTGATATTCAACCACAAAAATTGAGAGAAACAAGAAAAGGTAAATAAGATACAGAGGGGAAAGAAAGAAAACTTATAATTTTTAAATTTGCCTTTTTAAGGGCCTCAGTGAGATCTAATTATATGTATTCCTATGTAGAGAAATGTTATGTATAATTTTCTGTAGTGAACTCTATTCACTATTATAATATTCACTATTATAGTAATCAGAAGAATAATTCACGGGGTGAAGGTGGAACACTAAATAATCTAAGATGGCGTGGGGGATGGGAAAGAGGGGGTAAATTGCAGGGGACACCAAGAGAAGCTTGAGTGAATAAGAAAATAGAATATTCTATTACACACAAAGAGGGCATGGGAGGGAGAGGGGACAAATACTATTATAAGAAGGAGAGGAAGAGAGCATAAAGAGGTAATAATCAAACCTTACTCTCAGTGTAATCAACCCGGAGAGGGAAGAGTAGCTATACTATCCATTGGAAAATAAAACTCTTATCTAACCCTTCTGAGAAAGTTAGAAGGGATAAACCAAGGGGAGCAGGGGAGTGGGGAGGACAAAAAAAGGGAGGGGAGAAGGGGGAGGAAATTCATAAGGCCTTGAAAAACAAAAAGCGGAGAGAAAATAAGGGAGGGGGTAGAAAGGGAAGTTAATCAAGGGAGGGGATAAGGGATAGGGTCTTAATAACAAACCACTGGTTTTAAAGGAAATAGTTTAAGGAGAAGGGGTAGGAATGGGGGAGGATTTGAAAATGTCAGCAAATGCACAACTGATGATTATAACTCTGAATATGAATGGGATGAACTCGCTCATAAAACGGAACCAAATAGCAGAGAGGATTAGACACCAAAATCCCACCATATGTTGTCTACAAGAAACACATATGAGGCGGGTGGACATACACAAGTTTAAGGTTCAGGGTTTGAGCAAAATCTTTTGGGCATCAAATGAGAAAAAGAAGGCAGGAGTGGCTATTATGATTTCTGACAAAGCCAAAGTAAAAATAGATATGATTAAAAAAGACAGGGAAGGTCATTA
>NW_025341995.1:0-1072 GCF_016433145.1 Gracilinanus agilis | reverse complement strand
TAACCAGTAGATCTTCATCAGGTGCAAGTACATACCATAGTCTATTTGGGCTTTTGGTGTGGAGGGGTGATAGTGATCGCAGTGACTCCAGGGCACAAACAATTACTGCCAAGGATAGCACCACCATGGAGAGAAGGAAGGGTGAGGGGGACAGTGTAACTAAAAACTGAAAGAACTCACTTGGAGTAGAGGGCCAAAAGAAATAATCTGATATTAATTTTAACTTGGTGCTAAATTCAGTTGTCTCTATGTTGTTTTTGGTACTTCTGCTTCAAATTACCTTGCAGTAGTTATAGCTCTGTTCATAACTTAATGTCCCAACACATATAGCAATATTAGGATTTCTGAAGTAACTCTTTCCCCTCTGATGAGCATTGAAAGGGCTGTCGGCAAACAAGATTAGATTTCAGAGGATCAGACTAGATGTCAAAAACATTGGTGCAGCCAGGTAAGCCCTATCTACCCTATCCATTCCAGAATAAAACTCTAAGCTGTACTATTTTTCAAAGTATCACCTCTTGCCAGCTTACTATTGGCACAGCTGCTTTTTTGATCCTGTCATTGCCATGAAATTTGTTTCTCATGTCTACCCCCTAAAGGAATGTTTGCATTTTTTAACTGAATCTCATTTTGCCAAGATCCTTAAGTCTATACTTTCTTGTGTACAAGAAATCACTTGACCTCACTTGTGTTATTAATGAACCTTTTACTCCCTTTCTACAGTATTAGGGAAGCTGTCAAATTATGATGAAACAACACAATTCCCTTAGCACTTCCCTGGCTTACAGTTTCTAATCCTAGTAATTCTTTCATGGTCCTGCACTTTTATTTATGTGAAGATGGAATAAGCATAAATTGATGACTCTCCAGGTATTTATAAAATATCTGCTATGTTTCAGGCACTTTCCTAGGCTCTCAGGATACAAATATATAAATTAAGTTGACATTGACCGCAAGGAGTTTACATTTAAAAGGAGAAGACAACTTGTAGTTAGACATATAAGAATTTACAAAAAATTAGTTTATCGGGTTCCGGGTTAAGATGGCGGCAGAGTAAGAAGCAGCTCTTAAC
>NW_025341994.1:0-1520 GCF_016433145.1 Gracilinanus agilis | reverse complement strand
ACAGACAGAAGTTAAATGACAATTCCAGGGTCCAACTGTTAGGAAATATTTGAGGCAGGATTTGGCCTTGGACCTGGCTGATTCCACATTTAATGCCATCTAGATGCCTCTAAGGCTTAGATGTCAACCCTGAAAACCAGAGAACATTCAAAGACCATCCCCCAAACCTTGCCCCATATTTTTCCTCATGACAAGAGACTAATTCCTTTACCAAACCTATTCTACTGCTGGTAGAATAGTGGATAGAGTGTTGAATTTGGGGTTAGGAAGATATGGGTTCAAACATCACTTCTCACACTGACTATATACTATACAATTACTGACAGGTCACTCTCGGTGGTGTCAAACTCAGAAATAAATTAGTCGGACTTCCGGTTAAGATGGAGGCAGAGTAAGGAGCAGCTGCTCGATCTCTCCTGACCAAAGCATACAGGACCCTTCAAAGGGAAATAAAAACGAGTCCAGAAGAACGAAGGAACCCCACAACAGGGCGCAGCATTGAAGGTACGCAGAATCGGGGCATTTCCACGCTATAAAGGGGTGAAACAGCTCTCACTAAAACGCGAGAGGAAGAAGCCCCTCCCCCACCCCCCACACCGCACACCTCGCACAAGGCCAACGCACAAGTGTGAAAACAGGACTGGGGCAACCAGATAATCACTGGCAGCCCCTGGGCTTGTACCTGTGTGCTGCAAGATGAGGGACCCCAGGTGGCTGGGGGCGTGCACGGACTTTCCCCTAGCATCCACGTGGGTGAAGGCACCACCTCCACAGGACAAAGGCCCCTAAAACATGGCCTTTCCAAAGCACTGAAGGCATCGCCTCAGGTGCGAATAAAGATCTCCAGCCCACAGACTTTCGGACTTTCACTACCTTCTGGGGAGGGGGGGTGTGTGTGTGTGAAGGCAGTGCCCTAAGAGCATCTGCGAAGGAACCTCGGGCAGAGGGGCAGACCAGGAACTACCAGGAGGCCTGACCCCGAGGACAAGGAGACCGGAGGCCCCCCCCACCCCCACCCCCCAGCTTGCAAAGCGCAGGCAGACCCTGAGTGCAAAGACAAAGCGGAAAAGGGGCGGGGCTAACAATGGCCAGCAATAAGGAAGTCCAGAAGAAAAAGACTATCAAGAGAAACTCTGGAACACTGGACAACTTCTACACAGAGAAAATCCAGACAACAGAGGAGGGAAAACAAAAATCCAAACCTCCCCCAAAAAATGAAAGCTGGTCACAAGCTATGGAAGAGTTTAAAAATGAAATGCTGAGGAAGATGGAAGAAATCTGACAAGAAAATAACAGTTTAAAAGGCAGAATTTCGCAATTGGAAAGTGAGACAAGTCAACTGAAGACCAAAAATGACCAGATTGAAAAGGAAAACCAAAAAATTATAGCTGAAAACCAAAACATTAAAGCCGAAAACCAAAACATTAAAGCCGAAAACCAGTCCTTAAAGGCTAGAATCAAACATTTAGAAACCAATGATCTCTCAAGACAACAAGAACAAATAAAACAAAGTCAAAAGA
>NW_025341993.1:0-1233 GCF_016433145.1 Gracilinanus agilis | reverse complement strand
TAATGCCTCTCTTGTGCTCTCTTCCACATGAGTGGTGAGCTTCCCTGTGTTCTCTAGCTCTCTAGTTAAATATTAATAAATCTTTATAAATATTATACTTTGGAGATATTGAATATTAATTTTAAAATCTACATTTGGCTGACCTATGAAGGGACCCCAGAAGCTAACCTACAGTTAATTAGGAAACCACTCCCTCCTGGTAGTCTCCTGGACTTCCTGCCCATGCAAAAGGCGGGAAGTCTGCCTTCCACTCCATCTACTGCCTTTTGATCCCTTCTCCCCTTCATCCTTTCCATTCTCCCCTCTTTTCTCTCCTCCCTTTCCTCCATCTCCTCCTTCCCCCCAGGTCCCCTGCAGAGCTAAGCTTCCCAGCTCCCCCCCTCCCAGCCCTCAGGCAGGGCTTTTTCCTGCCAAATCCTCTGATTGACCCCCTCTCTCCTTCCTTTCCTGCTATCCTCATTCCCCTCCTCATCTACCTTTCCCACCTCCTGCTTCTTGCTACTATCACTCTTTTCCTCTCTCTCCCTCCCTGCCTGGCCCCCGGCTGAGCCTCTCCACTCTGAGGCTCCCCATCAGCCCCACAACCCCCTGCTAATTTCATACCTCCCGCTGGGGCAATCCCCCAGCTCCCTGCTTCCTGCCTGCTTCTGCCCCTGCCATTGCCTTGAGCTGCTGCTAGCCAGTGTAACTGGCCCATCCCCTGGCATGGCTTCCCCTTCAGCAACCGACCCTGCTTTTGCTGTTTCTTCTATGACTGGTAAGCTTAAAAGACTCCCTTTGCCTCCTCCAATGAAGAGGGGGAGTCCCTTTCCTTGCCAGGCAGCTGGTTACCTCCAAACCTCTGCTGGGATCTTTGCCTTGGTGGGGGAGGTCCTGACCTTTTTCACCCACTCCAGCCTGAGTCCTAGCTCCCTCCCTGCTTTACCTCTACCTGCCTTGCACCCATCTCTCCTCTGGCATTTACTTTTTGGTACAAATGCAAAACCAAAAACCGACCCTGTTTTGTAGTCATAGCCTCCATTTTTGTTTCTGGCAGCCTTACTCCCACTCAGCACCCTAAACACACCCTCTACCCTAACCAATAATAATCACCAACTTAGGGGAAGGGAAACAGGGACTGAAGGAAAGAAGTATAAGGGAAAACTTGGCTAAAACTACAGATGATCAGGTGACATCTATTGAAGGCACTCATGTTTGAGATTATCAGCTGTAGAGGTTTGTCCCCTTGGTTGC
>NW_025341992.1:0-1389 GCF_016433145.1 Gracilinanus agilis | reverse complement strand
AAAAAAAATAAAAACCACACCCCAAAGAAATATGTTCATTGAGAGAGAGCTGGTCTCCTCATAAAGCCAGACTCTGATTAGTAACCAAAGACTACTAGCCTCGTGAGTGGTGTAGAAATTAAAATTAATGTTCAATACCTAACCATTATATTTTTATAAAGTTTTATTAATAATATACTAACATAAAAACTAGAGTGAAAAGGTGGTAAACTAACTTCAGCCATGCTTGTGAAGAAGAGAAAGAGAGGAAGGAGTTATTGAACTTATAAAACAATAATGTGACCACCAAAGGTGGAGGCAGAGGAGAGATTAAAAGGAATTTTGGGAAATACTAAGGGACTTCTGGGGGATGAAGTTCAAGGTTCAAATTCTCCATTTATACATACCTCCCTGTGATCCTTTGGGAGACCAATCTCTCCAATGGATCATAAAAACATAATCAACTTAAAAATTGCAATAGTTTGTGGATAAAAGGAAAAAAGAACAAAATCAATTATTGCTACCTTGACAAAAAGACAATTTGGGGTCAATCCCCTTTGGCATAAAAGTATGAATTCTAAATAAATGCATTCAACCCCCATAGTTCAAATTCATATCCCGAAGTTCAATCTGGATCTTCTGATGCAGTATGTGGTCTCTGCAGGCGTCTTCATGGCACCTTCTCTAAAAAGGTTCTCCTGGATTCTGGGAGGTAGCAAGTTTCTTATCCTAAAATGACTCAAATTCAAATCAAAGTTCACAACAATAACATTGTTCACCCCACCCCCCAGAGGATAATAAACACAGGGATCACTCAGGGATGCATGGCTGAGTTATATGGTATATGAATCAGTTTGCAAAAGAATTTTAAAACATGAAAAAATCCAAACAAAAGAAAAAATACCTTGTGGATGAAATATAAAATATCAAAGTTTTATGTCTAAAGAACCTAAGTAAAGGAAAAATAAAAGTATAATAGGTCCTTGAATCAGGGCCCAATTAAAGTGATTTATGTAATTATGCAGTGTAAGGGTGAAAAGGGGTTTTTATGTGTTCAATATATTAAAGATGGTCACCAGAGGATTGAACTATTATCACTCCTCAATTAAGAATAATCTCAAATTGAAGAGTGATAGAGGAGCAGCTGCTCGATCTCTCCTGACCGAAGCATACAGGACTACTCAAGGGGAAATAAAAACGAGTCCAGAGGAACGAAGAGACCCCACAACAGGGCGCAGCATTGAAGGTACGCAGAATCAGGGCATTTCCACGCTATAAAGGGGTGAAACAGCTCTCACTAAAACTCGAGAGGAAAAAGCCCCTCCACCCCCCCCCCCCACACACACACACACACCGCACACCTGGCACAAGTGGGAAAACAGGACTGGGGCAACCAGATAATCACTGGCA
>NW_025341991.1:0-5712 GCF_016433145.1 Gracilinanus agilis | reverse complement strand
TGTTGTCAAATTTCTTGTCCTTGAACTATTTCTGGCTTTTGGTTTTCATTTTGATTTATTTCTATTGGTTCTTGTTGATTTTTCTTCTCAGTACATTCTTTATTATGTTTGTTTCAATTTTGATCTTCTGTATTGGTTTAAGATATTTCCATTTTTACGTGGGAACAATGGATCCACGAATTCTTTCCTGCAACTCTGATTGAACTTGGAGTAGTTAGTAATACTTTAAATGGACCAACCCACTTTGTTTCTGTAGCTGACTTTCTATTAAAATTTCTCAATCTCTCCTTGATGTAACTATTATTTTTGATGTATTTCTATTTTGATTACTGCCTTCTTCGTGTATGTTTTCACTTTGATCTTCCCTATCAGTGAGAGGATTTATAATTTTGATGTTGGAACATTTACAGATGATGGATTCTAAGTTCTTGACATGTAACAAGATTAAAAATCATTGGAATATTTTGGCTAGTTTATGTGGATCCATATTCACATGCAGGTGTTTTGGTTCAAGAGGTATAACAATCTCCATCACTGAACTACTAAGTCAATGTCGTTTACTCTTATCTGCTGAGTCTGCTCTGTCATTATCTCTTTCGATGTTACCCTAGAGATTGTGATGTGAGTCTGTGGAGATACTGTTCCAACCCATTGTTACATTCTACTATTTGTTTAGCTGTTGCTTCCTCCAATTCAGTTGCAGGTTTTGCTTTAGATTCACTAGAACAATGTGAGATTTGTGTCTCATGTGCTTTTGCTATTTCTATTTCTTCTTGTCCTGTAATTTCAGTTCCCAAAGTATGATTTTTCCCTTCTGTTATTTTACTTTTGCCTTGTGCTGAGAAATCTTTTAGTTCACTGCTTTTGCTTGATAAATCCTTATTCACTAACAAATGTATTGTATGTGCTCTAGTTTCTTCAACAATATCTCCATTCCATTCTTATTTTGTCACTTTTCCATAAATCTTACACCTTATTTCCTCAACATCATTTTGCATTTGCACTTCCTCATCCTCCTGTTCTTTAGTTTTATGTTTTCTTTTTGTACCCACTGGTTCTATGTCAATGTATTTTTCCTTAAACTCATTTTCCCCGTTTCCATTACCATCATTCCTTATTGCTATTATTCCCAGGATATGTCTTCATAATTGACTTTATCTAGCTGCCCCTGAGGTTACTGATGAAAACTTTAGTTTTTCACCCTGTTGGATGAATTTTTGCATTGTGTAATGCAGGTTTTATGCAAGATCTCTTGCACTTGCAAAATTACCCTAGGCAATCCTGTCAGTTAGGAGAATGGAAATCTGGCCCAGCAGGTGCTAGTCCCAGGAACTGACAGTTTGAGCTGGGACTATAAAAACCCCTGCAGAACCAACCTGGGGGTTCTGATTTCCTTGACCTCACCCAGATACCCAGCTAACCCTGATTTCCCCTTGGGGACCTGGGAGGGGTTGAGGGAGGTAGAATGTGGGCAGGAATTAGGTTAGAGCAGCCTAGAAATAGGGACACTACCTAAACCAATTCATCAACTATATCTGGCTAGCTGCTGGGTCATACAACATCAGGGCAGTGTCAAACTATCTCTGGCGGAGGGCTGGTTCCCTCAGCCTGACCTTACCTTATAGGTCCATAGCCAACACTCGCAAGTCGCCCCTAGCAACAGCCTCTCAAGAGTCCTATACCCTCTTACCTCAGTTTTCCCTTCATTGTTAAAATAAACCCTTAGCCTGAAACTGAATTTCTGTAGTCAATATAATATCATCTAAGGCTAAGGAGCTGAAGAGAGGGGAGAATAACAACCAGTGGACTTTGAAGGAAGTTCTGGCCAAGTATCCATAGTGTCCAGGAAGTGTGTGAGCTTCACTTCCTGTTGAGTTCTGCTTTCACTCCAGCAGGGAGGGGCTCCTCACTCTCCACCTTAAAGGAGCCTATAGATAGCAGGGAGACTGACTGAGTATCACAGATCAGGATACACATCCCTGACAGTTTCAAATCACCAGCTACAGTAGTTACAGGCTCCCTGGCCCAGGTGACTCACTTGTACCACCAGCTCCCCTATTATCAGCCACATTACCCACCTATTACAGTTGTCTCCAAGTCAGGAGCATGCATGGGATTTTTGCAATTATGATTACAACATTGTATAGTTGTTTGTTGTTGTATGTTGAGTTGTAGTCAGTTTTCCATGATCTCTTATTTGTAAAGTCTAATTGTGCTTTCAGACTGTAATTCCTAACTATGTGTCCTAATTTTCCACACAAAAAACACTTAAATAAGTTGCTTCTCTGCCTTTTTTGTGTGAAATCTCTCCTGGGTTTGTGTGCTTGCAGAGTTGCTAATCTCTTTTTCATTGTGTTGTTTGCCTCTTTGAGCTGTGTTTTAAGCTCCATTATTAACTCATCTTTTTCATTTAGATTTTTCCCTATGTCCTGTAAAAATGTATGTAGCTATTCATTTTAAATCTTCAAGACCCAGAGATTCCCCTTCTGGGCAATGGAATCTGAAGTAGGTTCTAATTGGTGTGCTACTACCTTTCACAAATTGTCTCCTGATGTGCTGGAGATTTTGGTCATTTAGTTCCACAAACCCAAGCACATCCTCTGCTACCTCACTCTCATGAGAAACTGATGGATGTTCTCCATTCTCTTGTTTTAATTTTTTCACATTGTCCCCATAAATCAGCCCTTTTTGAGAAAAATTTCATTGCTTCAACTAGATCTTCTCTGGCCCTTCTTAGATCAATTAAATTCTGCTTATTGGGAAGACTTGTAAATTATCCCCATTGCAGATGGTGTTTGATGATGGTTTTAGATATATACTGTTTATTATTTTTAGGAAAGGCCCTTCTATTCCTATACTTTCCAGTGTTTTCAATAGGAAAGAGTGTTGTATTTTGTCAAAGGCCTTTTCTGTATCTATTGAGATAATCATGTGATTTTTGTTGGTTTGCTTGTTGATATGGTCAATTATGTGGATGGTTTTCCTAATATTGAATTCCTGGTATAAATCTCATCTGATCATAATGAATAACCCTCATGTTTACTTGATGGAGTCTTTTTGCTAGCATTCTATTTAAGATTTTTGCATCTATGTTCATTAGGGAGATTGGTTTGTAGTTTTCTTTCTGTTTTTGACCTGCTGGGCTTTCTAATCAGTACCAGATTTGTGTCATAAAATGAATTGCGTAAAACTCCTTCTTTGCTTATGTCAAATAGTTTGTTTAGTATTGTGATTAGTTGTTCTTTGAAATGTTTGATAGAATTCACTCATGAATCCACCAGGCCCTGGGGGTTTTTGCTTAGGGAGTTCTTTGATTCTTGTTCAATTTTTTTCTCATGTGGGATTACTTAAGTATTCTATTTCTCCCTCTGTTAATCTAGGCAATTTATATTTTTTGTAAATATTCATCCGTATTACCTAGATTGCTGTATTTATTGCCATGTAGTTGGGCAAAATAGTTTTTAATAATTGCCTTAATTTCCTCTTCATTAAAAGTGAGGTCTCTCATTTTTCATACTGTTAATTTGGTTTCCTTCTTTCCTTTTTTAAATTAGATTAACCAGTACTTTATCTATTTTATTTGTTTTTTCAAAATACCGGCTTCTAGCCTTATTTATTAATTCAATAGATCTTTCAATTTCATTAATTTCTCCTTTCATTTTTAAGATTACTACGTTAGCTTTCATCTGGGGATTTTTAGTTTGTTCACTTTCTAGTTTTTTAATTTGTATTCCCAATTCATGGGCCTCTGCCCTCTCTAATTTGTTAATATATGCGCTCAAAGATATAAAATTCTCCCTTAGTACTATCTGGAGGGGAACAAACTGAAATGTTGATTCCTCAGGTAATTTTACTGTCATAGCACCATCTTGAGTGCATATTATTGTGGGTCTAAGTTTAACATAATAGGTCTCTCCCTAGCAGATTTGTAGGACTAGGCCCAATTTGGGTTATGCTGCTCAGTATCATATTTGGTTGCCTATTTAATTTTAAAGTTTAGGACTTACCTTTCTTCAGCTGAGGAATTAGTTACTAATAGCTGGCTGAGGGATCCTTTAGAAATAGTAGAAAGGAGAATATCAGAAGATATTCTGAGAAAGTCTGAGAAGGTACTCATTGTCCCTTAGTGGTTACCAAAAATATGTATGAATTAAATTTTAATGGTTTGACTAATATATATGAAGATTATAAATAATAATGGTGGGGCAGCTGGGTAGCTCAGTGGAGTGAGAGTTAGGCCTAGAGACAGGAGGTCCTAGGTTCAAACCTGGCCTCAGCCACTTCCCAGCTGTGTGACCCTGGGCAAGTCACTTGACCCCCAATGCCCACACTTACCAATCTTCCACCTATGAGACAATGCATCGAGGTACAAGGGTTTAAAAAAAAAACAAAAACCAAAATAAATAAATTAATTAATTAATTAATGATGGTGGTTGACAATTCAAAGTATTATTACTCAAAGTGAAAATGACTTTAATAGTTTTTATTTACAAAAGAGGTGGAAAGGGTGAAAGAAGAGAAATATAAAAAGGTAGAGAAGACATTTTTTTTGTCTTTTTTTTTTTGTGGGAAATATTTCTCCCTTCTGGAGAGATGTGGAGAGGTGGAGAGCTCATCCACCTAGTGCTATGTAGGGTATTCAAGCTTTTGTTGATTCATTTCAAAAGCAGACAAAGGAGAGTTAAACCTATCTTCACAGTATTGGTGAAGTAAATTGTAAGGGTATTTACCTTATTGTTACCCAAAATATTAAATCAAAATAGACAAAGGGAATAAAGGATTCCTTTTCACAAGTATAAACTCAGAATGAACAAAGGGAACAAAAAATTCCATTATACAAAATGAAGAGGGATTCAGCTGAGCTGCTCCCTGACCCCTCTCCACCAAGCCTGATGACTTGTTTTCACTTCACCCACCCCTCTGCCCATCAGTCCAATGGAAGTGTAAAGAGGGTAAAAGGAGAGGGAGTAGATTGAAGGGACTTTGAGAGGAGAAGACAGGAGCAATGGTAGGAGTGAGAGTGGGACCATGAAAGAAGGTCCTAATGTTGATCAATAAACAAGCACTGAGTAATGTCTGCTGTGGCCAGAGAGTGGCATTGGGAGAAAAGGTCCAAAATGAAAGCTTTTGCCCTCAAGGAGCTTTCACTTTTTCAAGGAAAGTGACATTGAACAGAGGGTCCTATTAGGAATGCCAAACCCAGCAAACACTACTTGGGACTATGGGAGCACTGGGTTCAGTGTGAGCACCCTATGCATGTACATGCCTTGAGATGCATTTCTCCAGCCTCTAAGATGGGAAGGGATGAGCTGCCCAACTCATAGAAGGTCAGAGCATGGGTCCAGAAGGCTGAAAGCCACCAACACCAGTTCTTTCTCCCACTCTTTCTAGGAGACTAAGTTAATCACATCTGATTCCACCCATGCCCCACTGGGTGTTCCTGCAGTTTTTCTCTGGCAGCCACATAGCTGTTTCCAAGGCTCAGCAAATGGCTTTGGGGCAAAAGGTTTTCTATGGCCCATGGAGAACTGCTGGGAAAGGGGAAGAGGATGTTCAAACCTATTTTTTCTGTGAAATTTCCCTTGGACAAAACATACAGAAACAGAATCCCAGGCAGGGATGCTCACCAGAACTCCACATTGATAACACCACCATGATTAAGAAGGGGCCATCCCCCTCTCTCATCTTTCCCAACATCATAAGGAACACCAG
>NW_025341990.1:0-1644 GCF_016433145.1 Gracilinanus agilis | reverse complement strand
AATTCTTCATTAGTTCTTTTATTTTTTATTTTTTTATTATTTTTTTTTAATTTTTTGATTGTTTTAGAAAATTTTCCCAAGGTTACATGATTCATGTTCTTTCTCTACCCTCCCTCCTTCCCCGCTCCATCCCCCCGAGCTGAAGTGCATTTCCACTGGGTTTCACATGTGTCATTGATCAAGACCTATTTCCATATTATTGATAGTTGCACTGGGGTGGTCGTTTGGAGTCTACATCCTAAATTATATCTGCATCAACCCATGTGTTCTTATTCTTCATTAGTTCTTGAATGAATTACTACAAAAATCTTATAGCTAACCTCCCTACCTAAAGTATCCCCTCTCCTATTCCAACCCATGGTCATCTACTGAGATTATTTTTGTAAAGTCTAGATCTGACCACATCTTCCACAACTTTTTTTTTAATGAGGTGACTCCTTGTCAAATCTAGTACCTTTTAATTCTCTGCTTCAAGAAAGGCCTCATGATGGATCAAAGATCAAACTTGTGAGCAGCCTACAAGTTTTCAGTTTTATTTTTGATCCAGACCTGGAATTTCATCAGTGTAAAGAACTCTCTTTACCCATGCAGATAAGCAAATACTCTCAACATAAGAGTTTTGGAGAATTAGATGTATAGGGGGCCATGCCTCTATATGATTTTTGGGGTCCTGAGCGGCGTGGTGGCATAGGATGGTTAAAGCAGGAGAAAGAAAATGAGAACAACTAGACTAGTGGTTAGCCCATGCTGTTCCGAATTCTGCGGGCATAGAAGTTTATTATATATCTTTCTCAAGTAAAGAGAAGTCACAGTTGGTAAGGGGCAATAAATCACGTATAATCCATTGAAGTCTAAAGAATACAGATGCAAAGACAAATGGTCAAATTCCAAACCCCAATTCAGCAGGGTATAATTCCAGGAGAGGAAATATCCTATGGAGATGCTCATCAATTGAAATCTGCATTCAGACTAAAGACTCAGGTTTTAATCTGAGTATGGAATCAGCATTTGTTTAAGATTTAGGCTTCTTCAATTATCAAGGGAGGAAATTATCAATACAATAGAAGCTGGTCTGCCACTTCAAAGCTCTCCAATAAGAATTGTAAAAAAGGTGGGGATCAAAGACTGAGTCAAAAGAGGAGCCTCAGATTTTTATCTTAGATGGCCCATTCAGTCTGCATCCTGACATGCAGTGGAGAAAAATCATACACACAGTTTTACTTGCGATGATTTTGTAATGGGATCCAGATAAAATATCTGTTACAGACACTGTTTCTCTAAATGACTCCTAATAGCCTTCTTGGAGGGATCAAGTTGATTTTGGATTAACCTACCTGCTGGTACCAGAGCCTTTTGGGGCTCAGGTGACCAGGACCAAACACAAAGACTGCCTCAGCCTGGATTGGTCACGTAGGGAATCCAGATAACAGGCCCTAAATTTGATCCTATTTCTCCAAAGGCTTTAATACATAGAACGGCTTCCCACATAGATGGGACACGAAGAGGTAAAAATACTTACTTTGGGTAACAACCAATAATTCAGAAGTAGAACTTAAACCCAAGTTTTAGCTTGGTTGATATGTTATTGGGTTGATCTGGGGAGAGAGAGAGAGAGAGAGAGAGAGAGAGAGAGAGAGAGAGAGA
>NW_025341989.1:0-1548 GCF_016433145.1 Gracilinanus agilis | reverse complement strand
AGTAGGCAATGGGTCGCTCAGGGTCACCCAGCTGGGAAGTGTCTGAGGCTGGATTTGAACCTAGGACCTTTTGTCTCTAGGCCTGGCTCTCAATCCACTGAGCAACCCAGCTGCCCCTGCAGTTTCTTTAGCAATGTAGTTTTTACAGGGTGGGGTTGCTAGCCCCACGCCCAACCCTCCTCCTTTTTCTTCCAGGCTAGGGACCATCCTTAGCCCAGGAGTGGTAAGGGTGGGCGATAGGGGTCAAGTGACTTGCCCAAGGTCACACAGCTGGAAGTGTCCAAGGCCGGACTTGAACCTAGGACCTCCAGTCTCTAGGACTGGCTCTTAATCCACTGAGCTACCCAGCTGCCCCTTTTCCAAAGGTTACTTGATACATACACAAGACTTTCCTTGGGTTACAAATTCAGGGGTTTCTAGGGATATTGGATACAAATATGCCCTAGATGGAGGAGAGAAGGGAGGGGGAATGTGGCTGGAGACTTTCTGGAGCTTTGCTTGAGGGTCTCTAGACCCCAACTTTGCTCAAGGGTCTCAAGCTGCTACATTTCCTCCCTTTTTATTTAAATTAGAGAAGGGAAAATGAGGTTAGTGAATGAATAATTTGTGGACCTTTGTAGACTAGAAAGCTAAACTCTAACCCTTAGCTACTAATCTACTCTATTTGGGAAATGGAACTTATAAGTTTCATGTTTATGAGAGTTTTTCTTAGAGTGTACAGTTTGTGCTGATCATAGGGATTTGTCATAAAGAGAAAAAGCGGGTAGGGAAAAGATGTCCTTTTATCTCAAAAGGATAGTGCATGGTTTCAGCTTAGAAGCAGAGTTCTCAAAAGGGAAAAGAAAAATGGAAAAATAAATTGAAAGATAAATAGCTAGCATTCTATAATATTTTAAGTTTTACAAAGCACTTAATAAAAGTTTTACCATTTTATCTTGACAACAATCATGAGGTAGATATTATTATTATCCCCAATATTTTGAGGGAACTGAGGCAAATAGACATTAAGTAACGAGTCCAGGATGACAGAGTTATTAAATTTCTGAGACAGGATATAAACTGAAGTCCTCCAGATTCCAAGATTTTTGCTCTATCCACTAAGCCTTCTAGCTTCCTTACAGATTTAAAAGCTAAAACAAATGAAAACAAACAAAACAAAAACAAGGAATTTTCCTGTTATCCTTTAAGTAAAAGGAACCTTTGAAATTTATTTGTTAGTATGATTAGATCTGACCTACACACTTTAGGATATCACTTTGGCAGCTGCAAGGAGGATGAATTTGAGACTAAAGAGACTTGAGTTAAACTAATGAACTAACAGGTTATTAAAATAATCCAGTTAAGAAGTGATGGAGATGATAAAGCTTCCATATTTCTCTCCTAAAAAAACTTTGAAGTCTGCTTTATACTGCTCTGATACATTTATCACATTATTTTCTATCAATTATCTGTGAATATGTGTTATATCTCTACAAGTCTACAGCTATCCTTGAGGGCAAGAACTGTGTTTCTCAGCAATGTGCAAATGGTTGATGTTTTAGAATTTTT
>NW_025341988.1:0-2136 GCF_016433145.1 Gracilinanus agilis | reverse complement strand
ATATAAATTGTGCCCCACATGGATGTTTAATTTTGAACTCTAATATCTAATATGAGATTTTGTTGAGTGAGGTAACACTATATATATATTTTTTAACACAGACATTAGCACTAAAACAAAATACTTTCCTCAACAGACCAATAAACTTCAGAAGATGTTGGAGATGCTCAAGTTTAAATATTTTATACTGCTTTACAGGATTCATCATTCATGCTACTGGATACTTGCCTACAATTTTTCACTAAATGCAGATTTAGTTTAAGAAAGCAGATGATGCCCTATTGTGTGCATATATACAACAATCATATATAGAGGCAGATCAATAAGAGTGATAAGAAGCAAAAGAATTGTTGAAAATGAAAAAAATCAAAGAATAGATAAATATATAGAAAAGACCTTTTATAAGATCTCATTGTAAGTGAAATTTCTTTTTTTTCTTCTCTGATATCAAATAAAATATATAATTGTTGAAATACAAAAGGGAATTTTTAGTGCGGTAAAACAGATTTATGTAATTATTATGTACTAGTCATGTTATTACTGATAGAAATTTTCAAGGAACTGAATCATCACTATTCACTGAACAATCAATCAATCACGTAAAAAACATTTTTTGAACGCACATTACTCACTTTGTGCATACAACTGTATTATAGTGAGTTGGGGAGAGAAGCAATGCTCTTGGACATCTAGTTCAGGTGAATTCCAACTAACACACACAAACACACATTTCATAAAGAATGATACAATTGTCACAAACATAGATACAATATAGATTTCAATTTAAATACTAATTTTCAAGAATAATATTACTAAAAGAAGGAGTAATAGTTGATATCAGTTCTGGAAGACTTCCTCAATAATACATTGAGCTGCTTAGGGATTGCTCTCGTGAAATTTAGAAATGAGCAACTTAAATGATGCTGAATCAGCAGAGTCAACATATGTCTTCAAATTATCAGAAAGCTAACTTTACCAGCTTCTAAACTGTGAGTAAAGTCAATTCTAATAACATACTTTGCTTGTCAAACACACTGCCTATACTCTCTCGTCACTTTAATTAAATTCATATTAATTTTACTGTTTTCATCTCAAGGAAAGTATTCCCTTTTGAATGAATGATTTCTTCTTTGTATCCAACCTCAAGTAGATCTGTGAAAAAGGGAACATAATGATCCCCCAAAGTCTCAAGTTCCTCATCTCTAAATTGGGGGCATTATTCTTGTAGCACATCCCTCAAAAGATTTAATGAAATCCCTCAAAATATCTCAATATTATTGTGAAAAATTATATAATATTTAAAAATATTTAGTTGCTTTGCAGACTTTAAAGTACTATATAAATGCAACTATTATAACTATTTATATTTCTCCAATATTTCATTTAAGTTTCTCTTCTCTCCATTCATATAATCAAAACTATATTTCAAGCTCCCATGGCTTCTATCTTTACCTAAAAATTAACATCCTAATTTGTGGGTCTCTTGTCTAAGTTATTCCCCACAAAATACAAAGCTGTGCTTAAAAAGCAGGTCTAAAGCTGGGGTCCTATTTCAGATTCCAATGTTGTAGGGTTTTTTTTTACTAACTTTTAATATCAAATACTTCATATGTACTTCATGCCCTACCAATGCTAATTTTCATGCAAATTTTATAATGTCTAAAATTAATAGGACAGTAACAGCATATGATTAATAAATAAGGTAGTATGCATATATTGAAAATGTCTCCAAATTGATAAACCATTCTGGAAATCAATCTGGAAGCATTCCCAACAGGACATATAACTGTACATACTTTTTGATCCAGCATTACCACTACTAACTCTATATCTCAAAGAAATTAAAAATAAAGGGAAATATTTTGGTAACTCTTTCTGCAGGGGCAAATAAATGGAACTTGAAAAGTTATCCATCAATTGCAGGATAGCTAAACAAATTATGGTATATGTCTATAATGGAATACTTTTTTGCCATAAGAAATGACAAACAAAATGATAGGCAAAAAACAAACAAAGAAACCTGGAAATACTTGTATGAAGTGATAAAAAGTGAAGTGAGCACAAGGAGGCTATTGTACACAGTAAGAACGATGATATATGATGATGAACGGTGAATAACTTAACTATAATCAATAA
>NW_025341987.1:0-3196 GCF_016433145.1 Gracilinanus agilis | reverse complement strand
GTGGGCAACAGAGAAAGACGGAGAGCTGGTGTTAGGTGGGCAGGGAGCCAGTCCTAGGGATGCTCTGGCCACAGGAAGGTGGGTGGGAACTGGGGCGAGGTGGCCCTACGTGACCGGACCGGGCTTCCGGGCGGACCCCGCGTCCTCGGAGGCCTCCCCCATCCTCGACCCTCCCCCCATCCCAGGGCACTTCCGCCTCACACTTTAAGGCTAGCCCAGGCCTTAAGCCGCCCCCCTACAGAAGTCTGGGCCCAGAGAACAGTGCAGGAGGGAATGCTGGGAAGGAGAAGAGACCCAGAGAGCCAAGGGCTCAGGCCCTGTTCGAGTTCCTGGGAAGAAGCTGGGCACCAGAAAGGGCCGGGCCCCTCCCCGTCCTGATGGGACAACGGAAACACAGGGCCACGAGCTGGAGGGGACCTCGCGGCCAGGCCTAATTCCCCTCGGCTCGTCCGCGGCATCTCGGGCTGCCCTCCCAGAGTGAGGGGCCCGGGGGGTCACTGGCCGCCAAAGGGGCGGCATCTCCCCGACAGCACTCTCTTCCCTGGCTCTCCCCATCTTTTCTCTCAGTCTCTCGCCTTTGCCCCACTCGGAGCCCTCTTTCTCCCCCTCCCCCACTCTCGTCTTAAAGGGACCCCTTTAAGGCTCCTTCCTTTCTAAGGAGAGGGCAACTGAGGCCCAGAGAGACGAAAGCTGCCCGAGAATGTAGATTGCGCAAACTACCGAGCCCGGCGGGGACTGAGAAGCCAGGTATCCTGACTCTCACTGAGGGTTCTGCCCGTTGTTCCTCCGTCACTGCTACACTGGAGCGACCACAGCTCCGTTTCTCTGGGTACATAGACTCAGAGGCCTGAGAACACAACCTTGTGGCCTAGAACCAGCCATTCATCTACTCAAGGATTCACCTACGCACACCTCCAACAATCCACGACCCAGCCATCAGCCATCCGTCCATCCGTCCGTCCGCCCGTCCATGCGTTCATATACCCGACTATCCTTTTGTCTGTTCACGGGCCCCCCTTTCCATGCCCGCAGTCACGTTTCTCCCTCCGACCGTTCGGCTGCCTCCACGACTCAGTTCTACCCGGCAACCGTGTATTAAGCCCATCCTAGGTCCCAGACACTGCACTAGGTGTGCTGAACGTACAGAAACCCAGTCCAGAACAAGGCCTGGCCCTCGAGGAGTTTCTGCTTTCCTGGGATTCGGGTTAGGGGCACAAAAGCCATCCGGCAAAGCCAACACAGAGGGAGGGAACCGACCTGTCCTGTGTTCTCGCCAGTGCCGCGAGGAGATTATTGTCAACAGGTGCGGGCCGGCACTTTCTCTGTGCCTCCGAGAACCGCCCAGGATACAGAGAGGGAACCCCACGGCTAGTCTGGGGCAGCGCCCACCCAGGCTTCTTGACTCGGAGGCTGAGGCCCACCCCGAGGCCCCCCAAACCAAATAGCAAACGCTGTGTTGAAGAGGGGAGGTCGGGAACCTCCTTAGCTCTGGACGTCTTGGAGAAAGCAAGATTCCAAGGGGGAAGGAAGGAACAGAGCTGGGAGATGAGATGTATACAGAGGGCCAACGCTTCCGTGGCACCTACTACATATGCCAGGCGCTGTGCTAAGAGCCTTACAAACACCATCTCGTTTGGTCCTCACAACCACCCTGGGAGGAAGCGGTTGTCACGATCCCCACTGTGAGGCAAATGGGTTCAGTGACTTGCCTAGAGTCATACAGCTAGGAAGAGCTAGAGGCCAGACTTGGGACTCGGGGCTTCCTGATTCCAGGCCCAGTACTCTATCCACTGCAGACACACGAGGGGGAATCATAGGAAATGAGCCTGACGAGGTAAATGGAAGGCAGACTGCAGCCTTCACTGCCAGGCTGAGGAGTTTGGGTTTCAGCCTCAAAGCAAAAGGGAGCCATAGAAGATTTCTGAGCTGGAAGCGAGTGTCACAGTCAGAGAAGGGATCGTCCAGGCCTTACCTTTGCCATCATCCAGCCAGCCATCTAACCATTCAGTTTATTAATCCAGACAGCTGAAAAGCGCCATCCTGGATGCTGAAGGCGCAAAGACCAAAAGAAAGCCTTCCCCCTCTGCCCTGAGAGAGCTTTCATTGCACAGGAAGAAGCAACGGGCAGCATGTCAACAGAGGAGTCAAAATGGGAGAACGGGAGGAAGGAGAAAGAGCGAAAAAGCGGGAGGTGGCACCCAAGCCAGGCCACAAAGAGGCAACGGCAGGACGTGGAATGCTAAGGTTGAGGAACAGGAAGTGGGCCGGTTTGACGGAGCTCAAGGAACGCGGGTCAGCCTAGGGAGGCCTGAGGACTTCGGGACTCCACACCCAGGGGAGGAGGGCATGACCGAGGCCACGCGAGCAGGACAGACGCAGTCAGAACTGTGTGGAGGAAACAGGCCGGCCAATTCCGAGAAGCTGATCGCCCAGTGAGTGACAAGGGCCTGAGCTGGGGCAGGAGCTGCGAGTGAGGGATGGCACGAATTCTGGGGAGGCCTAGCAAGCAATGGCCACGGCAGGGGGGGGGGGAGATACCGAATCATGGGAAAACTGGAGGGCCCGGGAGTGTCCGATGATGCCACCCATGAGCCAGCCGCTTGGAAATGTGTGTGTGTAAGTGTTGGTTGGGGGGGGGGGTGCTGAGGCAGAAGAGGAATGAATTGCTGGGGCTCAGGGGAGAGACTTGGACCCAAGAACCAGGTTTGGGAGGCATCTCCCTAGAAGCGAGAGCTGAATCTATGGGAGCTGCTGAGGTCGCAGAGGCAGAAGAGAAGGTGGCCTGGGAGAGAGCTCTGGGCATCATCCAGGGCACGAGGCAGAGAAGGCGCCGACATCCCGGTGGGAGAGGGAAGGGAAGAAGTGCCAGGCACTGGGCCGAGTGCTTTTCCAAAGATGAGCTCATTGGCTAAAAAGACAACCAGGCCAGAGTGCTGGGAGGAAGGCCCAGAGAGGAAAGAGCGTCTGGGCGGGGGAGAGCTCAGCGGGGTCAGCAGCTGTACGCCCAGGAGCCCGAAGGGAGATGGAAGAAGGAAAGGCTCTGGACCTCAGCAACGACTCCGTCACCCGGGCCCGCAAAGGAGAACGTTCTGGAGAACGAGAAAGGTGCCGGCGGCGAAAGCGGAGATGGCGAGGGGTTGCGGGAAGGACGCCAACAGCTGGCATTCCTGCAGGGCAGCCTCGGGGTTTGCGAGGG
>NW_025341986.1:0-1194 GCF_016433145.1 Gracilinanus agilis | reverse complement strand
AAGGAGCAGAGCCAGAAGAACATTGTACACAGAGACTGGTATATTATAGTAAAATAGAATGTAATGGACTTCTGTACTAGCAGCAATGCAATGACCCAGGACAGTTGTGAGGAACTTATGGTAAAGAATGCCACCCACATTCAGAGGAAGAACTGCAGGAGAGGAAACAGAAAAAAAAAACAACTGCTTGAACGCATGGGTTGAGGCAGACATGATTGGGGATGTAGACTTGAAACTACCACATCAATGCTACTAACAACAATTTGGAAATAGGTCTTGATCAATGACACATGTTAAAATCAGTGGAAATGTGCATCGGTCATGGGTGTGGGGAGTACAGGGGCTGAGGGGGAAAGTAGGAGCATGAATCATGTAACCATGTTAAAAATATATGTGAATAAATGTTTAAAAAAAAGTCAGAAGAAAAACAAAGTAGAGAATTGAAAGCAATATAATAAGAAATGGGCCAAATGAAAAAGGAGGTTCAAAAGGTCATGAAAGAAAATCATTCTATAAAAATTAGGATTTGGTACCTAGCAGCTAATCACTTCATGAGACATCAAGGAGCAATAAAACAAAATAAAAAGGAAAAAAAAAACTAGAAGAAATCTCATTGAAAAAAAAAAAAAAAAAGAACTAACCTGGAGAATAGATTTAAGAATTATTGGAATATCTGAAAGTTTGATTAAAACAACAATAACAACAACTTGGCTACTCTCAGCAATGCAATGAACTGGTACAATCTTGAAGACTTATGAAGAGGATTGCTATCTACTTCCAGAGAAAGAACTGTTGGAGTCATTTTTCACACCAATTTGTGTTTATGGTTTTATTTTGAGTTTCTGATGATATATAAGCATACTCTTACAACAATGACTAATATGGTAGCGTGTTTTAAATGATAATAAAAATATTTTTTTTGTAAATTAGGAAAACCCATGGCAGAATATCTAACAGACACTGTGGCTAGAACTCCAGGCCTGGAGACAGAAAGACCTAGTTTCAAATCTGACCTCAGACACTTTCTTGTCGTGTCACCTTGGGCAATTCACCTAACCCTGTTGCCCTAGCCCTTGCCCTCTGTCTTAGAGTTTTTATTAGCATAGAAGGTAAGGGTTTTTTAAAATGTCTCTCAGTGTGTAATAATATTATTCCCTGTAAATTCTTCTAATTCCCCAGTATGCTAGGAAGTCA
>NW_025341985.1:0-4528 GCF_016433145.1 Gracilinanus agilis | reverse complement strand
TAAGCCGCAAGGCCCAACAGCCGGATAGGCAGAGTTTAGAATTGGCCAACTAGGCCAAGGAAGCCAGCCTAACTTACCCACGTGACAATACAGAGCATAAGCTGACTGTGGTCTCAGGAGATGCTTCTTCTTCCAGTTCCAGACGCCAACTAACTCTACAGGAAGTTCACTAACTTACTTAAAGAGAATGTGTCTTTCATCACTTCCTGTGGTCCACCTCTAATTCAAATGGACAAATGGCAGTTTCTACATTGATTTGGACTGCCCAAAGGGCAGTCCCTTATTCTTGATTTGTTACTTATTGTCACGTGTGGGTAACTCGTCTCCCCTCCCCACTAAGGGAGGTGGGAGTGACATCATTAGCACGCCTGTGTTGAGTAGATTCTTGACTATTAAATGGGATAGAGCTAATTTCTATTTACACAACTATAAATATTTTTGGACCCACAAGTCTTTTTCACTCTAATGTGTTTGAGATATAAGCCTAGAGTGGTATCACTGGGTCAAAGGATATATACTCTTATTTCTTTACATCATAGTGCTGAATTGATAAAATGTAATTTGGATATGGTTTCATTTTGTGATGACGATGATTGTGTGTGTTCTTTTAGTGATACCAGACTATGCACATCTGACCTTGATTATATGAAATAGAATTGTTAGTTATTTCTCTGTGAATTGAGCACTGAATTTGGTGTCAGACTCACATTTCATTTATTTTATTTTTTAAGATATTTTATCTTTCCAATTACATGTAACAATAATTTTCAGCATATTTTTTTCTAAAAATACAAAATCCAAATTGTCTCCCTCCTTCTCCCCTCCCCTGTCTCAGAGATGGTAACTAATATGATCTGGGTTATCCTTGTATTATCATGCAAAAAAAACTTCTATGTTGGTCACTGTTGTAAAAGAATACTCATATAAAACCCAAACCCCCAAAATACAACTGTAAATAAACTGTGAAGAATAGTATTCTTTGATCTGTAGTTCTTTCTCTGGAGGTAGATAGCATTCTTTGTCTAGTTTATTCCATTGATTGACCAGTCTATTTCTTAACTAGTACCAGATTGTTTTGATGATTACTACTTTATAGTACAGTTTGAAATCTGGCATTACTAGGCCACCTTCTTTGACTAAAAAAATTAATTCCCTTGATATTCTTGACCTTTTGTTCTACCAGATGAATCTTATTATTATTTTTTAGCTCTATAAAATAATTTTTTGGTAGTTTGATTGGTATGGCACTGAATAAGTAAATTAATTTAGGTAGAATTGTCATTTTTTATTATGTTAGCTTGTCCTACCCATGAGCAATCAATATTTTTCCATTTGGTTAGATCTGACTTTTTTTGTCAGAAAGGTTCTGTAATTTTGCTCATATAATTCCTGTGTTTGTCTTGGCAAGTATATTCCCAAGAATTTTATATTGTCTGTAGTTTTTTTAAATGGAAATCTCTTGCTGCTGGCCTTTGTTGGTAGAATATAGAAATGCTGATGTGGATTTATTTTGTATCCTGTAACTTTGCTAAAGTTATTATTTCAACTTAGTTTTTTAGTTGATTCTCTAGGATTCTGAGTATATCATCCTATCATCTGTAAAGAGTAATAGTTTAGTTTCCTCATTGCCTACTTTAATTCATTTTCTTTTTCTTCTCTTATTATTAGCATTTCTAGTACAATATTAAATAATAGTGGTGTTAATAGGCATCCTTGCTTTATCCCTGTTCTTATTGGGAAGACTTTTAATTTATCCCCATTACAGATGATACTTCCTGATGGTTTTAGGTAGATTCTACTTATCATTTCAAGGAAAGACCCATTTATTCCTATACTTTCTTGTGTTTTTCATAGGAATGGATGTTCTCTTTGTCAAAAGCTTTTTCTGTATCTCTTGAGATTTCTGGTCATTTCGTTATTAATATGGTCAATTATGCTGATAATCAGCCCTGCATTCTTGGTATAAGTCCCACTTGGTTATAGTGAATGATTTTTTGTGATATATTGTAGTCTCCTTGCTAGTGTTTTATTTAAAATTTTTGTACCTATTAATGAAACTGGCCTATAATTTTCTTTCTTTGCTTTTCCTCCTCCTGGCTTAGGTTATTATTGTTATTTGTGTCATATAACGAGTTTGGTAGGTCTCTTTCTTTTCCTACTTTCCCAAATGGTTTATATAGTGTTAGGATTAATTGTTCCTTAAATATTTGATAGAATTCACTTGTGAATCTATCTGGCACTGGGGATTTTTTCTTAGGCAGTTCATTGATGGCTTGTTCAATTTCTTTTTCTGAGGCGGGATTATTTAGGTGTTCTATTTCCTCTTTTGTTATCCTGGGCAATTTATATTTTTGTAAATATTTATCCATTTTACTTAGATTGTCAGATTTATTGGCATCACAATTCATTTTTCTTTTTTGCTATGATTTTTTTAAATGGGCATTATTCCAAGAAAACATGCAAAAGATGCAGTTTTTAAAGATCATCTTCACTAATTGTTTCAACTATCTCAGCAGCTGTCGATGTGGGATCATTTGCACTAAAATGCAAAGGGAAAATGTGGTTGAAAATGAAAAAGAGCTCCAAGAACTTACAAACTATTGCTGTGAAACTGCCTGATTAATGGTCAGAAAAAAGGAAGACTCTGAGAAATGTTATGTGGGAGTGAAAGGTCACTATGGGCCTTGAGCCGGTAGGAAATCCAGGGGAAGATTGGAGCTGGATGTGTGAAGGAAAGAGCAAACTCAGCTGGAATGGACTTGCTTTAAGTTCAAAATCCAAACCCAAAGCTGAGTACCCAGTGAACCTCACTGTTAGCTGCTACGGCTCCTTTAAGATGTCAAGCAGCTGGCCCCTCCCTGCAGAGGTAACTGCCTCCTATTGGATGACGGCAGATTGGCAGGAAGTGGTTGCTTGAGCTTCCTGCCCTCACCAATGGAAGTTTGGTTCAACCTCAACAGCTTAGAATTCTCTCCTTGTTGCTTGACCTCCCTAGCCTATGGTGGTAAAGAAATAATCACAGGATTCTCAGACTAAGGCTATGGATTTGTTTGGTAACTGGGAAGGAACAAGGCAAAAGGTAAGAGGGTTTGGCAACACTATTCTATGTAATTGATAAATGGCTGAGGCTTATAGAAGCTCCTAATTGGTCTTGGCAGACCGAGGGCTGGGTGCCCTCAGTCAGAGCAAAACAGTCTCTGATTAAGCATTGACCAGATCTATTGGCTTACCTTGATGGTAATGAAATAGATATTGTTGAGATGTTCTTGAAGAAGGTCCTAATATCTAGGCTATCCTAATTTCCTACCCATGATCCACTACCCTTCACCACCCTTCACCACCCTTCAACCCGGGGCCCCAGGGGAAGGTGGTAGTTCAGTGATCAGGATGAAGTCAGGGGAAAACCGAACCCAGGCTTGGGTTTCCAGGGGCTTTTATAGTCTCAGCCCAACTGCCAGCTGGCTCCTGGCCCATGGCGCATGCCATCATCAACATTCCATCCAGGGCAACTGACAGATTTGCCTAAGCTAATATTGCAATGCAAAAGCCCTGCATTACAGAAACCAGGCAACTTGAATTGTTTGGTAGTGATTCCTCTACAGTGTAGTATGGGCTTCTTAAATTTGAAAGAACAGCAAGAAGATTTTTTAAAAAGTCTATTGACAAGGACTTCCGGGTTAAGATGGCGGCAGAGTAAGAAGCAGCTCTTAACCTCTCCTGACCGAAACATACAAAACTCCTCAAGGGGACATAAAAACAAGTCCAGACGAACGGAGGAACCCCACAACAGGGCACAGCGTGGAAGGTACGTGGAATCGAGACATTTCCAAGCTAAAAAGGGCTCTCACTCACTCAATCGCGAGCTGAGCAACCGCCCCACCCCCACCCCCTCCACACTCACCTATAGCTCCGAAACCAGCTAAAAAGAAATAGAGCAAGTTTGGGGCACCCATCGAGTCATCAGCAGCTCCGGGACCTGTTCCTGACAGCAGCAAGACTTAGGACCCCATTAAGTCAAAAAAAGCACGCGAAATCTGAGCGCGCGCGCCGGAGCAGGACGCTGGGCGCGCAGAGTGCTGGCTGAGTAGAGGCGTGGGTGGAGGCAGAACTAAGCCTAAGTGGGGAACCAGTGCAGACGGGTATACGACTGTAGAAGCAGCGCCCTGAGACTTGTAAAGAAACCTCCAGCAGAGGAACAAGCAAGAGGGCCCACCAGAGGGCTTGACCTTGGAAAAAACCAGAATTCAGACCTCAGGAGCCAATAGATTGGGAACAGACACTGAGCCCGAGGATAAAGCTGAGAAGCTGCTGGGCTAATGATGGCTACTCAGCATCAGCATCAGGAGGTTCAGAAGAGAAAGAATAATAACAAAAAGAAGAAGTCTTTAACACTCGACAGCTTTTACACAGAGAAAATCCAGACAACCGAGCAAACAGAGGAGGAGAACAAACAAGCATCCGGACCCTCCTCAAATAAGGAAAACTCCTCACAAGCTATGGAAGAGTTCAAAACTGAGATTCTGAGGAA
>NW_025341984.1:0-1798 GCF_016433145.1 Gracilinanus agilis | reverse complement strand
TGAAAACCTGTTTGGTGTGACTCTAAGAGCAGTAAAGAACGATATGATAAACATTCAGTTCCCATGTAATTTTAATTTCCTAGCACTCTATATTTTGAAAGCATTTTATTCCTTATAGTTTGGATATTATGCAAGTAGGGCATAGCAACAACTACCAACTTCTACCAAAAATTTATTCTTGAGTTTTGGGGAAACAATATAAAAGTTCAGGGTACTATGCACAATAGTTTGGTCTGTGACATAGTATAATTCCAAATAGTTATTAGTTGAGTTCACTAGGATATTCTAAATTCTGTTTTTGTAGTCATTTGTTATCTGTCAGTCCATGAGAGAGAATGAACTTCCTATGTTTTAATTCAAGCCTTGAGGTGATACCTTGCTAATTACTCGACAGTGATATGCTGTATAATTTCTATAGTTTTCTTGCAAAACATTCATTGATCACTAAGTTCAGGCTTCTTGAAGATAGCCCTTACAAAATTTCCAGTGGCCCAGGCCTAGTCCTGGATTTCCATCAGAACTCATTCCATTTGCACAAATGAATTTGCATGACTCAATCATTTGTTCAATCTTCTTTGTCAAGAGAGGGTGGTCTAAGTTTATGGATATCAGTGTTTCCAATGGGGGACCTTTAGAGTCCATTCTAGTGCTCTGGCCACTTTGTAGGATCCACATGGATGGAATGCATTTTTATTACATACTAAAAATCTACCTATTCTCTGCCTTTTCAGTTTCTTGGTGATGTCTGTTTATTCCAAAAGCATTTCAGTAGGTTTGTATTCTGATTATCATGTATTCTTAGGTAACAATCATCACTATCATCATCATCATTGTTATTATTATTTCATCATTCTCCTCGTTTTATGGGATACACAGAAAAACAGTCCTGGGAATATTCATTATCCTACTATTATTATTTTACACTTAATGTTCTACAAACTACTGTTGGTGTACAAAATGAAAGTACTTTCATAGCAAAATAAAAAGAGTAGGGTTCAGGGTAGCATCACTGAAAGCATGACCAGTAAAGTCACAATTTTTTGCTTTTACTGCTTCTTATTTTGCTGCTTTTTTGCTGTTCTTCTTCCTCCTCCTTGTTTCTACTTCTTCCCCTTCTCCTCCTCCTTCTCATTTTCTTATACATCCCCCTTTTTCATCAGAATATAAAAAGGTTGGACTCAATAAGCTGTTCTTAAGCTTTTTGTGCCTTATTCCCCTTTAGTAGTCTGGGGAAGACTACAATCTCTTCTCAGAATATTTTTTAAACCTTTACCTTCCATCTTAGAATCAATACTGTGTATTGGTTCCAAATCATAAGAGTGGTAAGGTCTAAGCAATGAAGATTAAGTGACTTGCCCAGGGTGACAGACCTAGGAAGTGTCTGAGGTCATATCTGAACCCAGGACCTCCAGTCTTTAGGCCTAACTCTCAATCCACTAAGCTACCTACCTGCCCCTATGTTTTTAAATATATAATCCATAGATAGGATTACATAGGATACTACATTAAAATTGTTATCAATTGTTTTTAAGACTTTGGACACCAAGCTAAGAATCCTTGGAATTAATGATCACTAAAATATCCTCCAGCACAAGCATTTTATCTTTTTTTTAAAAAAAATTATTTTATTTCATTAAGAAAATTTTTCCATGGTTACATGATTCATGTTCTTTCCCTCCCGTTCTCCCCCATCGCCCCCCCCCTCCATAGCCAACACCCAGCATGAACATTTTAGGACAAATGTTATGGCTCTTGTTCAAGCAACTCCTTTTTTCTCTGACCTCTCTGGTGTAAGTCT
>NW_025341983.1:0-1305 GCF_016433145.1 Gracilinanus agilis | reverse complement strand
TATTCCATCTATGGTGTAGACCAATTGATCAAGCACATCTTTATTGAACATCTACTATGTACCCCTCATGGTGGGAGATACAAAGATTTATGAGACATCCTCTTTTATTATGCCAAAGTTTGTACTGCCCTTATTTGTGAAAGTTCATCATCTCTCTTAATAAGCTCCGAGTGCCTCCAAAGAGAGAATATATATTATTTATCTTGTATCATCAACAGTACTGAGTATGGCAGATATTTAATAAATGTTTGTTGAGTTTTAATTTTCTGCCACTCATCTGCATAAAAGGCCAACAGCAATGTATGAAAGGTTTAGTTGATCATCATAACTAAAGCTGAGTCCTTTACTAGATCCACTTGCTTGGAACCAAGAACTATCGAGCTGGAAGAGGCTGACCTTTTCCCATCCATTGCCTAGAGATGACAAACTTCAGAATCCAAGCCCTGAGGGAATCAGAGGAGAATTCTCTGCCAGTCTTAGACTAAGTCCCTGTCCTTTCTGAAAGAAAACATTAACTCTCTCCTGCCGAAAGGAGGGCTAAAACACTCTAAGCAGAAGCGAGCAGTAACACACAACCGATTCAAAAGCTAGAGGTGGTAAGAAGGCAGCTACCCATTGAGATTCCAGCCCAGGGAGAAGAGCCTGACCCATCCATCAGCCACAGTATGACCTATGAAGAGCCCAATGGCTCAGCAATCCCATTGGTCCAGTTCGGCAGCAGTAACCTCTAGTCAAGCAACCTGTTGTCCGTCGGACAGATGATGACTCCAGTGAAGAGCCAGCTATAAAGAGGTGTATCCTGCTACTAGACCTAGCCAAGTAGAGAATTTGATCTGAGACATGCCATACAAAGATCCAGTCCAGCTGAATAGCAGTGGAAAAACTTATCCGTCACTGATGCCATCACATTCTACTGTGAACTTCACAAGAATCCTCCAGAGTAAGAAAGAGTATTGAAGTTCTGTGACTGGAGTTGTGAGATGCCTTGGACGCTCATGTATGCCTCCATGGATTCTGCATAAATTTATGGGAGACGGCTTTCCAGATTTGTAGGGAAATGTTCCCTAATTATTGTTCTTGTTATGCCATTTTAATAAATGCCTTTTCTAAAAAGCTAATTGAACCAATTAGCTGATTGTTATGGGGAAGAGCTGTGGCAGCTCATATGCTTTGGTATCAGGAGGCTAACCACAAATAGGGTTACCCCTATAACTTTCAGAATGGTAATAACCACCCTTCTAAGAACCTATCCTGCCAATGTCAGTGTCGTTTGGAGGAGGAAGGCTGGAGGAGTTGTTAAACATT
>NW_025341982.1:0-1483 GCF_016433145.1 Gracilinanus agilis | reverse complement strand
CTGTAACTACTGCAGATGGTTCTTCTTTTATGGTCAGATGGCATCCTAGTACCAGATCAGCAGATTTAGTCACTAATAAAGCTGTGGTAGCTACTCCTCTAAGGCATGGTGGTGCTCCTACAGCTACTAGGCCCAGCTGGGCTGAATAATAGGCTACTGGGCATTGATCAGGTCCCCAAAGTTGAGTTAGAACACCTGAAGCTACTCTTTTCCTTTCATGGACATATAAAGTAAATATTTTGTCATAATTTGGGATGCTGAGAGCAGGGGCAAATAGGATAGCATGTTTTAAATTTGAAAGAGCTGATCCATTAGAGATGTTATTTTTCTGAACTTTTCAAACTCTTCTGCCTGTCTTTCCCATTCCTCCAGAATGAATGAGAAAGAGAGAGATTTATTTTCTCCAAAATTCCATTTTGATCACAGACAAACACACACACTCACAAAGCATTTTTGGGGGCTCCTTTAAACCCTACATTAGGGGGCTGTGGCTACAGAGTTGGAGGTTCAAGTGACAGAGGCTCCTCTACTTTTATCTCTCTTTCCTCTTTTGAAGAGAGATTTTTAGGTGTGGGAAGGTCTGCTCCTAGTGACTTTTTCATTCGAATTTTAAAGCTCCATTTTGATTTACTATGAGCCTTTTCTTCCTCCTCTGATTCTAACACTGAAACCTTAAAGATTTCATTCTCTGCATTCTGACCAGAAAACAAAGTTGTTTTTACAGCAGCCAATGAAATTTTTTCTGGCAATTGTTCTTATCTGTGCTCAGTATAATAATTTTTCAAATCATTGCTAACTTTTTGCCAGAATTCTAAGGGAATCCTTGGGCTACAATTTTGAATAAGATCAAGAAATTTAGTAAGCTGTTCTTTACTAATTTTTACTCCTCATTTTCTGAGGATGTGCTTACTTATATCAATAAAAAGAGTTCTTTCCCTTGATTCACTGTGTCCCATCCTGTTCATCTATTTTTTTTTACTTCTAGTGTCTTCCCTTAAGGAGAGAGTTCTGAAAATTCTGGATTTCTTGTCCTTTTTCAAGCAGAAACTAACCGTTGTAATTTGGGAGTTGTCTGGGGGGCGGGCAAATATTTACCTGAATCCACCGATTCAAGATCCAAGGTCCTTGTGATCAGGCACTAAATGTTGAGATCTATTTATCATCTCTGATAATCTGATAAGGACAGTTTAGTTGATAAGGAAATAAGGAGAGACTGAACATCTTTTACCTCATGCTTCCAGCTCTGTCTCCCTGAGCATAGAGTTTATTTTATATATATATATTTATATCAAGACTCATTTCATACAAAAGAACCCCCCCCAAAATTTTGCAGATGCACAGAAGTTATAAATTATGTCATATCAAAACACAAAACATTGGCTTCAGAATAGAACAAGGCCAAGGCTAAAAAAAACCTATAAAACTTGTCTGGAAGAATAAAAAGCCAAGAATATCAGGGGATGTAATAAAATATACATATATA
>NW_025341981.1:0-3349 GCF_016433145.1 Gracilinanus agilis | reverse complement strand
GTTTGCAATGTTTCTATGCCCTATTACATGGTCAATCTTTGTGAATCAACCATGTACAGCTGAAATGAAGGTGTATTCCTTTTTGTCCCTATTTATTTTTCTCCACGTATCAATTAAATCTAATTTTTCTAGGACTTCATTCACCTCTCTTACCTCTTTCTTATTTATTTTTTGGTTTGATTTATCTAGATCTGAAAGAGGAATATTTAGATCTCCCACTAGTATGGTTTTACTATCTATTTCCTTCTTGAGCTCTGCCAGTTTCTCCTTTATGAATTTGGATGCTATACCACTTGGTGCATATATATTGAGCAGTGTTATTTCCTCATTGTTTATACTGCCTTTAATCAGGATATAATGACCTTCCCTGTCTTTTTTAATCATATCCATTTTTACTTTGGCTTTGTCAGAAATCACAATTGCCACTCCTGCCTTCTTTTTCTCATTTGACGCCCAAAAGATTTTGCTCAAGCCCTTAACCTTAAACTTGTGTATGTCCACCCGCCTCATATGTGTTTCTTGTAGACAACATATGGTAGGGTTTTGGTTTCTAATCCACTGTGCTATTTGCTTCCATTTTATGAGCAAGTTTATCCCATTCACATTCAGTTATAATTATCGGTTGTGCATTTGATGACATTTTCATATCCTCCCCTATTCCTACCCCTTCTTCTTAAACTATTTCCTTTTAAACCAGTGGTTTACTTTAAGCTGGTATCCCCTCCCTTGATTAATTTCCCTTTCTACCCCCTCCCATATTGTTCCCCTCTTTTTATTTTTAAAGGCCTAATAAATTCCTTCCCTCTTCTTCCCCCCTCCCTTTTTTGACCTCCCCACTCTCCTGCTCCCCTTGGTTTATCCCTTCTGACTTTCTCAGTAGGGTTAGATAGAGTTTTATATCCCAATGGATAATGTAGCTACTCTTCCCTCTCCGGGTTGATTACACTGAGAGTAAGGTTTAAATATTACCTCTTAATGCTCTCTTCCTCTCCTTCTTATAATAGTATTTGTCCCCTCCCCTTCCCATGCCCTCTTTGTGTGTAATAGAATATCCTATTTTTCTCATTCTCTCAGGTTTCTCTTGGTGTTCCCTGCTATTCACCCCCCTCTTTCCCACCCCCATATCATTTTAGACCATTTAGTATTCCACCCTCTCCCTATGAATCATTCTTCTTATTACTATAATAGTGAAAACTATAATAGTGAATAGGGTTCACTACAGAGAATTATACATAGCATTTCTCCACAAACAAATACTGATATTTAGATCTTACTGCGGCCCTTAAAAAGGTAAATTTAAAAATTATGAGTTTTCTTTCTTTCCCTTCTGTTTCTTATTTACCTTTTCATGTTTCTCTTGATTTTTATAGTTGGATATCAAACTTTCCATTTAGTCCTGGTCTTTTCTGTGCAAATACTTGGAAATCTTTAATTTTGTTCAATGCCCATACTTTCCCCTGGAAGTATGTATTCAGTTTCTATGGGTAGTTGATCTGTGAATGAAGGCCCAGCTCTCTTGCCTTTCTGAATATCATATTCCAAGCCTTGGGGTCTTTTAGCCTGGAGGCTGCCAGATCCTGTGTGATCCTGATTGGTGCTCCTTGATATTTGAATTGTCTCTTTCTGGCTTCTTGTAAGATTTTTTCTTTTATTTGAAAGCTCTTGAATTTGGCTATTATATTCCTTGGCCTTGCCCTTTCTGGGTCTAGTGTAGAGGGTGATCTACGGATCCTTTCAATGTCTATATTGCCCTCTTGTTGTAGAACTTCAGGACAATTTTGCTGAATAATTTCTTTTAGTATTGAGTCCAAGCTTCTATTAATTTCTGGTTTTTCTGGAAGACCAATGATTCTCAAATTGTCTCTTCTAGGCCGGTTTTCTTGGTCTGTCACTTTCTCATTGAGATATTTCATGTTTCCTTCTATTTTATCTATCCTTTGACTTTGTTTTATTTGTTCTTGTTGTCTTGAGAGATCATTAGCTTCCAATTGCTCAATTCTAGCCTTTAGGGACTGGTTTTCGGCTATAATCTTTTGGTTTTCGGCTATGATCTTTTGATTTTCCTTTTCAATCTGGTCATTTCTGGTGTTCAATTTATTTATCAGTTCATTTGATTTCTTAGCCTCACTTTCCAATTGCAAAATTCTGCCTTTTAAACTGTTATTTTTTTGCCTGATTTCCTTTTGAGCCATTTCCCATTTCTCTAGCCAAATCTTTTCCAACTTTTTCGTCATCTCATATTTGAACTCTTCAAGAGCTTGTGACCAGTTTTCATTATTTTGGGAGGGTCTGGATGCTTGTTTGTTCTCTTCTGTTTGCTTGGTTGTCTGGATTTTCTCTGTGTAAAAGTTGTCAAGTGTTAAAGATTTCTTCTTCTTGTTGTTAATCTTTCTCTTTTGGCCGTCCTGATTCTGGGTTGCCATTGTTAGCCCAGCCCGTTCTCAGGTTTATACTCACTCTGATTCAGGTCTGGTTTTTCTCAAGGTCAAGCCCCCTGGTGGACCCCCTTGCTTGATCCTCTGCCAGAGTTTTCTTTACAAGTCTCAGCGCGCTGCTTCCACAGTTGTATACCCGTCTGCACTGGTTCCCCACTCAGGGTTTCAGAGCCTTCGCTCACGCGCTCCTGTGTCCTCGCACCTGCACTCAAGCCTATGCTCTGTGTCCGCGCTCAAAGTCCGTGCGCGTTCTTTAGCCTTTTTGGGTCCTAAGTCTTGCTGCTCTCAGGAACAGGCCACGGAGCTGCCAATGACTCAATGGGTGCCCCAAACTTGCTCTATTTCTTTTTAGCTTGCTTTGGCGTTGTAGGTGGTGTGGTGTGTGTGTGTGCGTGGGGGGGCATTGCTCAGCCTGCGATTTAGTGAGAGCTGTTTCACCCCTTTATAGCATGGAAATGCCCCGATTCCATGTACCTTCCACACTGCGCCCTATTGTGGGGTCCCTCGGTTTGTCTGGATTTGTTTGTATGTCCCCTTGAGAAGTCCTGTATGTTTCGGTGAGGAGAGGTTAAGTGCTGCTTTTTACTCTGCCACCATCTTAACCAGGAAGTCAATACTTACCTTTTTAAAACAAAATCCATTAAAATATTCCTGTCCTAAAGTTTTTATCATCAATCTTGGCTCCCATTCTTAAGATTATGGGATCATAGAAATAGAAAGTAATCTCTGAGGACATTGGATAATTAGAAAATCTTGAACCCTTGGACTTCATCTCCCAGAATCCATTTCCCTTCATCCACTTAGCCTACTTATGTATGGTAAATAAGTTTGCTGTAACCCCGCCTGCTCACACTCTTCTCTTTTGATCACGGCTGGGCTACTTCTCTCTTTACTCTAGCTTTTTATTTTCCTTT
>NW_025341980.1:0-3117 GCF_016433145.1 Gracilinanus agilis | reverse complement strand
ATTTTTAATAAAACTTTTCTCATGAAACTTGCTTATTTGCTGGATTTAAAAAATAAAAAGTGAGTGCTCTGAATAAATCAACGCAAGGTCCTCAAATTCATCCTCTAATTCAGCCAGATAAAGTGACCACATTTATGAAAAAATTTTAGGTATAAGTGATCAATTTACAGAATGATATCTTCTATGTTTCCAACTTAAACTATACCTGCACTGCAAAAGAAATAGAAACAACCAAAGATCTGATTATCAATCACTAGACTTTTTTTGTGTGTGTGTTTTTTTTAAACCCTTGTACTTCGGTGTATTGTCTCATAGGTGGAAGAGTGGTCAGGGTGGGCCATGGGGGTCAAGTGACTTGCCCAGGGTCACACAGCTGGGAAGGGGCTGAGGCCGGGTTTGAACCCAGGACCTCCTGTCTCTAGGCCTGACTCTCACTCCACTGAGCTACCCAGCTGCCCCTAATCACTAGGCTTCTGCAAAATTAATTCTCTTTTTATATTAAAGACCTAGATATTTCTAAATAAAAATAAAGAAGGGATCAACATCTCTTGGGAATATGTAATACATGTGTAAAATCTGTTCTTATTTCTTCCAAAAATAAACAAATAAACTTCTTTTATGATAGGATGGTAAACTAAGTGTTTGAGCCTAGAACCATACAGTATTTTAGCTTTGGGTGAATAAAAATAGAGTTTTAAAGTTTATCAAATGGATAGGTAAAATGGTAATGTTTTTTCACACCTTATTTGCATGGAACAGCTTTTCGCTAAAGGCAATCTATATCTCCATTAGTAGTTTAAACTAATATTATGTGTCAATTTCATTAATGACATTTTAAGAAATTTTGTATTGAGAAACAAGCCAAATGCATGGCATTATTACTAGTATTATTATGGTGATTGTTTGATCTTCAGTGTCTGTCTAAGTTCTCATAGGAGATCCACAGAGCCTGCTTTTGCTGCCTTCCTGGTGAATAACTTTTTCTCATCCACCCATTCTGGTGGGGGAAGTCTTTGAATGCTTGAGGTAGACATTGCCTCAACTCACTGACAAGTGTGAGGCCTGCCAGTTAACTTCAATCTGTTTTAGCTTTCCTGTGGAGATGCTTTTTAAAATTTATTTTTGTCTTTATTCATTTTTAGAATATTTTTCCATGTTTCCATGATTCATTTTCTTTCCGTCCCTTCTTCCCTCCCTGCTCCCAGAGCCGACAAGAAGTTCCACTGGGTTGTATTAGGAATATTATTATTGAGTAAGTCAGTAATTTTAATAAGTTGAGAACTTGCCAAGTTGCTTTCAGACCATTCTGGAGCTTTGGAGCCCAAGCCTGTGGGAGATGCTATTAGAGCCCTCAGGTGGGGGCTTTTTGACCCGCCACTCTGAGCTCTGAAAATTCTGAGCCATTTCTGAGCAGTCTTGTGATTGAGCCTGGTCCAAGACAGAGCTGTCTCAAATCTTCTCTGAGACGCTTTTCTCCTGAGAACCCAAAGACTGTGGCCTGGCCATCCCCATTTCATAACTTCATGCATTAGGAATTTTCAGATGGCCGGTGATGAAGGCAGTATAACAAACCTCTAACCGAGAGCTGGGGGTGGGGATACAGGGCTTCTGAGCTGCCCTAGGGGATGTGTGAAGGGAAACTGTGACTCACTGCGAAAATTAGGGATGGTGCCCTGTGGCATTTGGGTTGTGGATGTGAGTGGAGATAGCCAAGAGCTAGTTCTAGGAGAGCCATGTTCCAGATTGCTTCAGAAGATGCCCACCAGGAGGTAGAAGTGGAGAATGAGGCTCAAAGGAAAGGGGAGCCAGCTGAAGTCTGGTGCCTTCTGGGTGCCTGGCCCAGACCTACCTGGGACCTGCACCTGAAGAGCTGGTTTCCTAAAGGCAGAGTGATCTCCACTCCTCAGGTTCTGCTGACAGCCAGCCCCCTCTGGTGGGGCTCTTCCCAGAACTAAGAGCCCCAGGATGGGCCTGTTCCTACAATGGTTCAGCATAGGGAATCCCCCAACTCCCTTCCAGACTTTTTATCTTTCACTCTGATGTGGGCTGATAGCAGGCAGTGAGGGGTAATAATAGGGAAGGGACCCCCAGACTCTGAAATCTGACATTTCTCACTACTTAGCACTGGTTAAACATCAACTGCAAAACCTGTAGTTTCAGCAGTAGTCAAACATGAATTGTAGATAGTTCAGTTACCCACTCTGTGTACAGAATCTGTAATATTCCATACTGGGCATCAGTTTTGTAACTAATCGGTTTTAAGTACTCATATTGTGCTTAAAAGTGTAAGATAATAAACTACTGTAAGAGGGAAAATTATGAGAATGGCTGTAAATTAATAAAATTATTAAGTCAAAAAGTAGTAGGGGAGAAAGATGGAAAAATAGGGGAGAGAGAGAGAGAGATACATTGCTTTCCTTGCTGCTCCATTTAGCTTAATATGCTTTGGCCACTGTTAGGGCTCCCTAGTCAGGCTCTCAGGGAAGTTTAAGCCAGCAGCAAAACCAAAAGAGAAGAGAGCGAAATCTGAAATCTGCTCTTGCCTCACTTTATCAAAAATTTTCTCAACCATTAACTCACATCATGTCTCAGGAGTCACTTGTGGTTTTCTGTTTTGCCTGGGCTGCCCAAGGGGGCAATGCAGGGGACACCACTATGCCGCATGTCTCAGGATCTCTTGACTCTTTTGCTACCTTTTTCTGGCTGCCATTCTATCCTCCTGACCCAATTCACAAAATGATTTCTTTCATACAATCCCCCCTCATATTCTTTGGGAGACCAGCATGTTAAAATCACCTCCATCCAGTTTTCTAAGAGATTAACATGTCAGGTCTCCCCAGTGAATCATTCCACATATGGAGTTTATACGCTTACAATTGTCTCACAAGGGGGTATACATTGTCGCAGTCTACACAGAGGGAAGTACACCACTTTGGGGAATAAGAGGGAAAGAAAGAGGAAAAAAGGATTGATAGACACATTGACAAGAGACCAATTAGGGGGCTCTCCCCTTTGGCATAGGAGTATATGTTCAGAATAAATGATAGGTTTAACTCGCGACACTTCAGTTCATTATATCCCAAAGGTCACTCTGGATCTCTTGATGTAGTGCGTGAT
>NW_025341979.1:0-1085 GCF_016433145.1 Gracilinanus agilis | reverse complement strand
TTGCTTTGAAAGCATCACTGATAGAAGGTAGTTAGAACCTCTTAAAAGAAGGAACTTTACTTTAAAAATGAAGTCAATTTCTAGAGGAGGAGGAACAAGCAAGTACCATTATCTTTCTGATGTGCTTAGGCACCAGGAATTTGGAGGATGCTTTTTCTGTTTTTTGTTTGTTTGTTTGTTTGTTTTTTTTGTTTTGGCTATTCAGTTATATTCTTCCTAAATAGCAATATGCAAAATTGTGGCAATGATTTAGAATGAGCCAATACAAACCTTTGGGAGCTTAGAGTCAGCTTTGTAAAGGAAAATGACCTGCCACTTTTAGTATACAAATCAATCAATGGGTTCAACACAGGTGATTATTGTGGAAGCTCCCATATGCTAAATTGAATATCCATTGGTTCAAATTTCTCCATATCAAGCAGTATCTACCAATTCCTATTCATTTAATGTCTATTCCATTGATGGGGGATCTTTTAGAGACAGAGTGCTGTCCACCCACACTCCACTCACTAGACCAGTGGTTCCCAAACTTTTTAGGCCTACCACCCCTTTTCCAGAAAAAAAATATTACTTAGCCCCCTGGAAATTATTTTTAAAAAAATTTTAATAGCAATTAATAGGAAAGATAAATGCACTTGTGGCCATCACCACCCCTCTGGATCGCTACAGCACCCACCAGGGGGCGGTGGCTCCCACTTTGGGAATTACTGCATTAGACCAAGTGCTGTGTCTGTCCCTCCCAGATACCTCCCTCCACTGAATGCCATGTGTGTCCTGCCATCCCCCACCACCACTTTGTCCCATACAGGGAAGGGAGAGAGCACTCCCATTGAGCTGCTGGGTGAAGCAGTGGGTGAAGTGAGGAATGTCCTTAGTCAGTAGAGAGAGGGGGAGAGGAGTGGGCCCAGTGCTCCACTCCCTTCTGGATCTACCATCTATGAGCTGCCCACTTTACTGCCTGTGGGCTTGGACTGCTAGGCAGAGGGGTGAGTGATGTGAAAAAATGTCATCTGGCCTGGTGGAGAGGAGGAAGGGAGCAGCTCTGCCTGAGTCCCTCCGCTTTTCTAGTAATGAACTCCAGGGTT
>NW_025341978.1:0-1221 GCF_016433145.1 Gracilinanus agilis | reverse complement strand
GCCATATTAGAGAAATGCATTTAGAGAAATGCAAATCAAAACAACTCCGAGGTATCACCTCACACCTAGCAGATTGGCTAAAATGATAGCAGGGGAGAGTAATGAATGTTGGAGGGGATATAGCAAAATTGGGACATTATTGCACTGCTGGTGGAGTTGTGAACTGATTCAACCATTCTGGATGGCAATTTGGAACTATGCCCAAAAGAGTGATAAAAGAATGCCTGCCCTTTGATCCAGCCATACCATTGCTGGGTTTGTACCCCAAAGAGATCATAGATAAACAGACTTGTATGAAAATATTTATAGCTGCGCTTTTTGTGGTGGCAAAAAAACTGGAAAACAAAGGGATGCCCTTCAATTGGGGAATGGCTAAACAAATTGTGGTATATGTTGGTGATGGAATACTATTTTGCTCAAAGGAATAATAAACGAGGAATTCCATGTGAACTGGAAAGACCTCCAGGAATTGATGCAGAGTGAAAGGAGCAGAGCCAGAAGAACATTGTATACAGAGACCTAACCCATTGAAGATGGGTGAAAACTGAGATCACCATGACCTTGCTCTCAGATGGTCACCTCAGGGTTCAAATGTAAACACAGTTCTCTTTTACTAAGTACACTCTCCATTTCTTCCTCCCTTCTTCAACCAGTCTGACCACAAATATTAGCTGAATGACTATTGCTTATGAGTTTCCCGTGACTAAGAAATCTGTCACCTGGTGCCCAGATTTCTTGGGGTGTCTTGTTACCTTTAGATTGGCCAGTCCTCAGAGAATCAGCACAGAATTTATCTCAAGACTGGAAGTAGAAACACAGAAGAAAAACAACTGCTTGCTCACATGGGTTGATGGGGATATGATTGGGGATGTAGACACTAAACGATAACTCTAGTCCAACTATCAATAATATGGAAATGTCTTGATCAATGACCAAAAACAAGAATTTATCTCAAGGTTATAATGAATGAGGATCCCTCTGGAGGTGGCACTTCATTGGTCTAACCTTTAAGAAACTGGAGTTATTTCTCTGCCACAATCATTCGGAGTATCAGAAACTCAAAGCATCATTTGCTCAGAACCTCATTGGTAATGGGAGGGAAATAAAAGCATGAGACGACAGATCCCATCTTGAGGGCTGCTGACCTATGAGGATCCAATCTGAGTTCTTTCAGGGCTTTCCAGTCATTGCAGCACACTCATTCTCCCAAATGAAAATCAA
>NW_025341977.1:0-4029 GCF_016433145.1 Gracilinanus agilis | reverse complement strand
CTATTCCTACCCCCTTTTCCCTCATACTTTTTCCTTTTAAACCAGTGGTTTGCTATTGAGCTGCTATCCCTTATCCACTCCCTTGATTAACTTCCCTTTCTACCCTCTCCATTATTATTCTCCTCTTTTTGTTTTTAAAGGCCTTATGAATTCCCTCCCTCTTCTCCCCTCCCTTTTTTGGCCTCCCAACTCCCCTGCTCCCTTTGGTTTATCCCTTCTAAATTTCTCAGGAGGGTTAGATAAGAGTTTTATGTCCCAATGGATAGTTTAGCTACTCTTCCCTCTGTGGGTTGATTACACTGAGAGTAAGGATTAAATATTACCTCTTAATGCTCCCTTCCTCTCCTTCTTATAATAGTATTTGTCCCCTCTCCTTCCCATGCCCTCTTTGTGTGTAATATCTTATTCTATTTTTCTTATTCACTCAAGTTTCTCTTAGTGTCCCCTGCTACTCATCACCCTCTTTCCAATCCCCCATGTCATCTTAGACCATTTAGTATTCTATCCTCTTCCTATGAATTATTCTTCTGATTGCTATAATAGTGAATATTATAATATTGAATACTATAATAGTGAATAGAGTTCACTACAGAGAATTATACATAGCATTTCTCCACATAGGAATACAGATAATTAGATCTTACTGAGGCCCTTAACAAGGCAAATTTAAAAATTATGATTTTTCTTTCTTTCCCCTCTGTTTCTTATTTACCTTTTCATGTTTCTCTTGATTTTTGTGGTTGGATACTAAACTTTCCATTTAGCCCTGGTCTTTTCTGTGCAAATACTTGGAAATCTTCAATTTTCTTGAATGCCCATACTTTCCCCTGGAAGCATATATTAAGTTTTGGTGGGTAGTTGATCCTTGGTTTTAGACTCAGTTCTCTTGCCTTTCTGAATATCATATTCCAAGCCTTGTGGTCTTTTAGTGTGGAGGCTGCCAGATCCTGTGTGATCCTGATTGGTGCTCCTTGATATTTGAATTGTCTCTTTCTGGCTTCTTGTAAGATTTTTTTCTTTTACTTAGAAGCTCTTGAATTTGGCTATTATATTCCTGGGTGTTGTCCTTTCTGGGTCTAGTGTAGAGGGTGATCTATGGATCCTTTCAATGTCTATATTTCCCTCTTGTTGTAGAACTTCAGGGCAATTTTGCTGAATAATTTCTTTTAGTATGGAGTCCAAGTTTCTATTAATTTCTGGTTTTTCTGGAAGTCCAATTATTATCAAATTGTCTCTTCTAGACCGGTTTTCTTCGTCTGTCACTTTCTTATTGAGATATTTCATGTTTCCTTCTATTTTTTTAGTCTTTTGACTTTGTTTTATTTGTTCTTATTGTCTTGAGAGATCATTAGCTTCTAATTGCTCAATTCTAGCCTTTAGGAACTGGTTTTCCTTTTCAATCTGGTTATTTCTAACTCTTATGTAGCCCAGCAGCTTCTCAGCTTTATCCTTGAGCTCAGAGTCTGTCTGTGGTCTTTTGGGTCCTGAGGTCTGTGGTCTGGTTTTTCTCATGGTCAAGCCCCCTGGTGGACCCCCTTGCTTGATCCTCTGCAGGAAGTTCCTTTACAAGTTTCAGGGCACTGCTTCCACAGTCTTATACCTGTCTGCACTTGTTCCCCACTCAGGGTTTCAGAGCCTTAGCTCGTGCCTATGTCCACCTCCACCCGGGCCTCTGCCTGCTCCTGAGCTCTTTGTCCACGCTCAAAGTCTGTGTGTGTTCTTTAGCTTTTTGGGGTCCTAAATCTTGGTGCTCTCAGGAACAGGCCCTGGAGCTGCCAGTGACTCAATGGGTGCCCCAAACTTGCTCTATTTCTTTTTAGCTGGCTCTGGAGCTATAGGTGATGTGTGTGGAGGGGATGAGAGGGTTGGTTGCTCAGCCTACGAATTAGTGAGCGCTGTTTCACCCCTTTATAGCATGGAAATGTCCCGATTCCACATACCTTCCACGCTGCACCAAGTTGTGGGGTCCCTCCATTCGTTTGGACTTGTTTTTATCTCTCCTTGAGGAGTCCTGTATGTTTTGGTTGGGAGAAGTTACGAGCTGCTTCTTACTCTGCCACCATCTTAATTCAGCTCTCTATACACAGTTTTGACGGGTAGGTGATCCTTGGTTGTAGAGAAAGTTCTCTTCCTGTTCTGAATATTATATTCCAAGCTTTCTGCTCTTGTATTGTGGAGGCTGCCAGATCTTGTGTGATCCTGATTGGTGCCTAATATTCTCAAATTTTCTCTTCTTGACCTGCTTTGTTACTCTGTCAATTTCTCAGGGAGATATTTCATGTTTCCTTCTATTTTATCAGTCTTTTGACTTTGCTTTATTTGTTCTTGCTGTCTTTAAAGATCATTGGCTTTCACTTGCCCAGTTCTGGTCTTTAGAGACTGGTGTTCTTCTATAATCTTTTGATTTTCCTTTTCAATTTGGTCTGTTCTATTTTTCATGGTTTCCTCCAAGTTGATTATCATTTTGTTTGATTTTGGGGCATCTTTCTCCAATTGGGAGAGTTTCTGCCTTTTAACCTGTTAATTTCCTTTTGAGCTATTTCCCACTTCTCTCACAAAATCTCTTCCATCTTTCTCATGATGTCATATTTGAACTCTTCAAAACTTGTGACCAATTTTCAGTTTTTGGGGAAGGTTTAGATGTGATTACTCGTTTGTTCTCCTCTGCTGTTTGCTCTGTTGTCTAGATTTTTTTCTGTGTAGATGTCATTGAGTGTTAAAGATTTCTTCTTGATCTTTCTCTTTGGAGGATCTTGTGCCTCGCTTGCTATTATTATTATTTCTTTCTCAGTCAGAAGTCTGAGTTAGGCAGATAGGCTTCTGCCTATCCTATTGAGCTGTGGAGCAGTTTTCATTTGTGTCATAGTACTGTGAGCCCTCTCAGCTTTATCATTGCGGCCACAGATGGTCTGGGTTCTTTAGGCTCCTGAGGTCTCAAGTCTAGCTGTTCTTAGGGTCAAGCCTCCTGGTCATGCCCTTGCTTGATCCTCTGCTTGAAGCTCCTTTAACATTCTCAGGGCACTGCTTCCACAGTCATGCTCCCCTCTACACTGGGTCTTTACCCAAGGTCCAAGCCTGCGCTTAAGGTCTGTGTTACAAGTCCATGTTTTCTTTAGCCTCTTGTCATATTAAGTATTGCTGCTTTCAGGAGCAGGCCCTAGTGATTCCTGGTAGCTGCCAAGTACTTAATGTATGCCCCAAACTTGCTCTAACTCTTGTGTACTGGCTTTGGCACTGTAGGTGGTATGCGGGGAATGGGGTTGTTCAGTTCTCATTTTAGTGAGAGCTATTTCACCCCCTCATAGCATGGAAATGCCCCAATCCCACGTACCTTCAATGTTTCGCCCTGTTGTGGGGTCCCTTCATTCATCTGGATTTGTTTTTATGTCCTCTTGAGGAATCCTATCTGCATCCTTTTCAATAAGGCCACAATATTTTTCAACAAGAAATCACAAGGATCACAAAAGGGGTCAAAAGAAATAATTAATTACATTAGCAAAGTCATATCATGCAAAACAAACCCACATAAATCATCAGTATTTCTATATATTTCCAACAAAACTCAGCAGCAAGAGTTAGAAAGAGAAACTCCAGTTAAAATAATTCTAAATAATATGAAATCTTTGAAGATCTGTTTGCCAAGAAAAACTCAGGAATTATATGAACACAACTCAAAACACTAAACAATTAGAATAACATTCATTGGTCATGGGTAGAATGAGCTAATATAATAAAAATTCAGCCTTGGCCTTGTTCTATTTTGAAGTCAAATGAGACTTTTGTGTTTTGATATGACATAATTTGTAATAAAAATGACAATCCTACCTAAATTAATTTACTTATTCATTGCCATCACTACCAAAAAACCAAAAAACTTATTTTTCTCTTTCTAACTCTTTCCACTACTTTTAGCTGATTTTCTAGGCTTCTTTAAGTATACCATCATATCATCTACAGAGCGATAGTTTATTTTCCTCATTAGCTACTTTAATCTCTTCAATTTATTTTTCTTCTCTAATTGCTACTGCT
>NW_025341976.1:0-3861 GCF_016433145.1 Gracilinanus agilis | reverse complement strand
AGGGGTGTGTGTGGTTTGCAGGACTGAGGCCAGGAGGTCACTGTTGGCTCAGCTTCTGGCCAGGTCCCTTTCCCTCCCAACTCTCCACACGAACCACGGTGCCACTTTCAAGCAGATGGTGGCACCCCAGCTTTAGAGTTGAAAGGAGCCTCAGAGGGAGGGGCATCAGTCCAGCTCATTAGACACCCAAACCCCGATAAACCCAACCCTACCTTGCCAATACAGCCCGCCTTATCATTATTGTCGTCTAACCCTAAATTCGTTTTTGGTTCACTCGATGGCTCTCCACAGCTGCTAAGTTCAGTGGCCTTTGGTTCCGCGGCCCGTGCTGGGCACCCCGTGGCCTAGGCTCATCCCTTCTCCTTCTCCAAGTTCCCCTCAAGGTTCTACCTCCCCACCCACGGCCCACTGCTCATTCTCAGCCTCCCAGGCTCCCTTTCTCTCAGTTTGGGGCTTAGGCCAGCGCCAGGCACTGCCAAACACAGGCAGCCAATCAACTCTGGCGAGATCCCTTGAGGTGCCAGGCTAGACTCGCTGCCAAGGAGAAGGGAAAGGGGAAAGCAGTGCTTGCCCAGCGGGAGGGCCCAGTCTACCAGGGAGCACCACTAAGGCTGATCAGGTGGCCAGCGTCCCGGAGGACTCTCCTACTCCAAATGACTAGATCTCAAAGGCCTCTTCCAGCCGGGATGCTTCCCCAGCTTGAGGACGTGCTCCTGGGGTAACAGAAGAGTCCCCCTCCCTTATCTGCTATTTAGGTCTTGTAGCCTCAACTCAGGATGTATAAGGTGGACATCCAACCCGAGCAGAAGGAGGCCGTGGCCATCGAAGCCCGAAGGAACCGGGAGAAACAGAGGCAGAGCCGAATCTTTAACGTTCGGAACCGAGTCATCGGGGTGAGTGATTAAGCCTCCCTAAGATGGCAGAACTGAACTCATCTCTCCCTGAGGGACGAGGACCAGGGCCCGGAAAGGACGAGACGGAAACCGGCTCAGAGAGTGTGAGACTCTGTGCTGATATGGGCAGCCGGTAGAAGAGCTCAGGCTAGGACCTGGGCCTCCCATTCTTCCACTCTTTCCCCATCTGCCCCCTAGTGGCGGGTGGAGGGTGGGAGAGGGCCCGTCCAAATCCTGGCGAGCTGTGTCCCAAGGCCCCCACCATCCAATACTCCGTGGCAGGTGGACACGGAAGGCCTCAAGAGCCAGGTGCAGGAACGGAGGCAGCGAGAAAATGCCGAACAGGCTCGGGAGGCAGCCCTTGGTAAGAGTCCTGGAGGTGCACAGGGAGGGTCTGCCCTGAGGGCCCCGAGACCTTGGACCACAGGCAGCCCTTTCCTGCCTTCCAGATGCCAGCCGGGTTCAGTGTGACCTGGTGGCCCAGATGCTGGAGAAGGAGGAGTCCCAGCGTGCCCGGCAGGTAGCCAAGCAAGTACAGGCCTTTCGTGAGAGGGAGCAGCAGCCCCAAGACTCCCGAGATTTCGACCTGTATTATTCGGCAAGACCACAGAAGGAGAATCCGGTCCGAGCGGGCGACCCGGATGCCCGTTGCGGACCCTCCAGCATGCAGTACTTTGCTGGGGAAGACTTGGGCCATCCCAGCCACCAGCGCCTACAGCGGGAACAGAACCGTCGCGAATTGAACCGTCAGCGGGAGGAGCAGCGCCAAGCAAAGAGGGACGAGAGGTACTCTGGTGAGTCGTCCACAGCAGGGTGGTGCGTTTCCCATAGGCAGGTAGTGTGCAGGCAGCAACGTGGCCATCCACTCACTGACCCTCTGGAGGTTTAGAATGACAGTCAGCGAACTGGGCCCGTGAGCCAACCGGGTAACTTGCCCGAGGTCCCGCGGCTGCAGGCTGTCAGAATCGGGACCCTCCGGGTTTCCGTTCAGGCCCTGGCCACAAGCTACTTTACACTTCTTTGGGCTTCTGCTTCCCGAGCCAGCCTGGGGTTCAACTGAGTCCACGTGGTGGCTAACGGGCCCACTCAGTGCTGGGCCTGGAATCAATCGGGAGGCCCTTTGTTCAACTGCAGCATCAGACATTTCCTGCTGTGGGACCCTGGGCAAGTCACTTTGCTGGACTGCCTCAGTTTCCCCAACCGTAAAGGCAGCCATCTCCTTCCCTCCCTCCCTCCTTCCCCATGAGGGCTATCTGAACTAATAAGTGACTCATTTGTTTCCTTTGTGAATACATACTCAGTGTCCTGAGCTCCAGTTCTAAATCACCAGCTCCTGTCTTGAACCCTAACCTTAAGACAGACGTGATCGCCACCTCCTGATTTTCCCTTTCCCGTTGAAGCCGTCCCCCGGGCTCTAGACTTTAGGGGCCTCCTCGAATCTTCCCTCAGCCCCACACTCGCTGATTGTCTCAGCGCCATCTACCAGCAAGGCTCACCCCAAGATGCACTATTGGAATGGCCTCCCGAGGGGCTTGTCAAATGGTTTTTCTTTTCAGTCACAAGAAGTCATCAGAGGGGGACGAAACTGAAAGCAACAAGATCCCTCAGAGGACTGAGTGGAAAATGACATGCCTAAAAAACGGGCCTGAGCCCGGCACTCCCCGCTGCTCCCTATCGCCCCCGGGGGAGGGTGCAGACTCCCCTTTCTCTCTGGCGCTCGAACCCGACTTCTTTCACATTCCTCGACTTCACTAAGCGCTCCTGGCTGAACCGGACTCCTGTGTGCGTCACCTTCGGGCTCAGTTGGCCCGCCTGTCGTTAGATGCCGTCCCCTACAGGCAGCGTAACCCCACTCCTGCCCCGACTCGTTAATACTCAAGTCATCAAACAAGAAGGGCCGGGAGGGCAGGAATGGGCAGTCGTTTCTGCCACTGGATCTCGAGCACTGTAGGGGCAACTAGGCAGGGGTTCAGATCCAGCCTCCACTACTTCCCAGCTGGTGACCGTGGGCCAGTCGCTTCGCCACTAAACCCTGGGCCCGGCTCCGCCAAGACTTTGATTTACTCGGCGAACCGAGTTCCCCTCGTCCCCCGCTTTGGCCTGGCTCCGTCTTCCCGCTCTACGCACGCCACGTGTCTTCAGCCAGCGACGGGGAGCTCGCTGCTCTCCAGGCTGCCTTTGGATGACTGTTAGGCCCCGACGGGGCTCTCGGTGGGCTGGGTGGTGCTGTTTCAGGTCTCCCAGCGACTGACCGAGTCCACCCTCCCTCCCTCCCTCCCTCCCTGTAGAGCTCTTGGCTGACAAGAAGCGGGTGGAGATGGATCTTCGAGCCATTCACCTCGAGGCCTTGGAGGCTGCCTGCCGAGAGGCCATGGATATGGCCATGGCCAATTACAACAGAGCTCAGGTGCTACAGTTCTTCCCCAGCCCCTCCCGCCAGGCCTGGACAGACTGGTTCCTCTTGCCCTCACGGGCCTCCCTGGGGCTGCGGGCTCCCTGGCGTGGGGGAGGGGTTGATGTCCCCGGGGGGCTCCCTCTCACTGCTGCTCCCCCCCCTCCCCCCAGGCCATAGAGGTGGAGAAGCAGCAGCGCTTGGCCCGCCAGAGGGAGCAGGATGACAACCTCACTGAAATCTACAATCACCTGACCAGTGACTTGCTGACTGAGAGCACTTCCGCTTCCTCGAGCACCCTGGCCTCACAGAAAGTCTCAGGGGGCTGGAAGGGCATGAGCCCCGAGCAAGTAGCTGCCATCCACAAGGAGCAGGCTGCCCAGCGCCTGGAGGCCCAACACCGGCGTCAGACTGAGCAGCGCCTGGAGGCCGAGTGGGCCTTCCAGGAGAAGCTGGTCGCTCAGGCTGTGTGCCAGCTGGACCGTGCCCAGAAGGTCAAAACGCAGAAGCTACGGCAGGGCCTAGACGCCTACAACAAGCAGCTAGCCCAAGAGCAGCAGGCACAGTGAGTAGGGG